>NC_081792.1:11352397-11652397 GCF_963082965.1 Carassius carassius
ACATTTCCGTTGGCCCAGTCCGCTGAAATGGACTGCACTAATTCTCTCTGGATTCTGACATCAGGCTATTTTCCACTTAAAGGTCATGACCAGCTGATGCAAGCCTACTTTACAATTTTGAATGGTGGTTCAATTGGAGATGAGCAATAAGCAAAATTCCCCCATATGGTTAGCATATTCACCGTATGGTTCACTTGTCAGAGTTATCATTTAGCTTAATTTTAATTCATTTCAAACCATTCAAAATAATCTGTACAATCCAGTCTCTGTGAGAAAGAGGACATTTGAGACTTCCAGATCAGAGAAGTGGGCAGATTTAGGCCAAACTGTTAGATGGCTCTGGTCCAGGTGGTGGAGTCATGTTCCTACAGGAATTACTGCATGCTTGATGACACATAACTGTGGTGATAACAAAACTTACTGCCAGATCAGGCATAGTATGTAACTGATTTTCTCACTAGACAAGAAATAGAACCCCCAAAAAAAGGATGGAACATAATCCTGGACTGAATCACATCTGATCACTGACTTTTTGGTCACAATACTAAAAACATTTCTGATCACTTAGACACAGTACTGGAATTAGTGCTGTGACAGTGGCATTTACAGTGATGTGTTACTCTGGTGGTACAGATCCAATCAACCGGCGATTTTTTGCTACCCTTGAATATGAATATTGAATATTATTTAAACCATTCAATGCACAGGTAGTTCCTGTTAGTCTGATTATCATTCTGTATTATCTATATCAGTGCATTGTCCAGCAAAATGAAATTTTCCACCAACATGTGTGAAATGTGCTAAGGCTACAACTGAACTTGAGTTTATTCCTTGCCTAATGAATGCAAACTTTATTTGTATCCAATGTGAGGAGAAACGAAGAACACAAAACACAAGATATTTCTGAAGCAGTAAAATTTGCAGTAAATTGTACATAGCCAGATTGCAAGAATCAATACAGAGACAAATTTATGGGCTCATGCATCCCTCTTTCAGCAAGAATCTAAGTGTTTGCATTTTAGTTTCTAAACTGTTATTTTTTTAGTAAACAAAGCTTTGTGATTAACTCATTTCCCAATATCCACGTAAAACTGCAAAAATGTTTCATTTGCACACCCAGTAGTATCCCAGTAGTAAACTGAAGTTCTGTTCAGACATTGTAGTTTTAGTTCTAGTTGGACACTTATACTACTCAATACTAAATTAAAATTCAGTTCTAAAACAAACACAATACTAGACTGAATTTCTGATCAGACATGTTTACCAGGCTGACATTATGCCAACATTCAGTTCTGATTGGACATTTGAACGCAGTAATGAACTCAAGTTCAGACTGTACATATTGCAAAGCAAAAGTTGTAGAAGTTTAGATCGAGTCATTCTCTCGCTGAATGGAAAAAATGAACTTGTGATAAAAATCAAGTTGGCTACGCAGACAATAACATATGCATGTCAGAACAGCACCCGCCGCTATGAGAATATGCTGTTATCGCTTCATGCTTTGTGTGATTTCACGTCTTACTCTGATGGAGTTGGTGGGCAAACAGGAGCCACCCATGGCAGATTATTCACAACACACATGTAACTGTATATGAAACGCTACAGCGTGTGACCACACACCACCCTCCAGGCTCAATTCTCTGTACCTCCCCCTCCCTTTTTTTTCCCTTCTCTTGCTTCTTCCTGCCCATCCACCATTTAGCCAAATAAACACTAATATGGAAACTTAGCGGGACCTTGAACCTCTAAATTGTCTCTGTAGGGAGTCCAATAATAAGTTTGTAGGCTGGTGCGGTACAGTTTTCCTTTTTTTTTTCAGACTTATGAAAGCAAGTTTTAGGAAGTAGAAGGAGTTTCTGATGATACTTATCTGACATGCTGAAGCGAAAACATCATCTGTGGAGAATGATCTACATGTGATAGCCTTCAAATTCTTCTTCAGCCGACCCTAAGGATGAGGTCCTGCAAATGTAGCTGAGACGTCATGGACTAAGGTGTCAGACTCACTCAGGCTCCTGTCTATGCATGGTTTAAGTGTCTGCTTACGCTGATGAGTTTTAGAATAGACTTTCTTTTTTGAAAGCGTTGGTAAAAGACCAAGACATAAAGTTGTTTTCACAGCTTTTTGAAATGCTGCACAAGGATCATCGAATCCACAGGAGGAATTCACTCTTTTATTGTGGCTCAACCAGGAGACGACATTCTTGCATTGGGTATGTTTGGTCATCGACTAAAGATTATGACAGAAAACATTTTCAGTGATTCTTATGGTTATGCTTTATTTCGAAAGTAAGTTAGTAACTATAAATAACTTAAAGTTACTTTGCAACTGTGAGTATTCGTAGACTGTTGGTTAATGTTACTAGAATAAGTTGAAATGTACTTGCAAAGTTACTTAAAGTCAGTAAAGTGTATGTTGGGGGGACTATTAAAATAAAGTGTTAGATACCATCTATTGATACTCTAATGACTGCAAGATGAAGTTGTGGTCAACATGTCTAAAGTGGACTAGCAAATAAAGTGTTACCATTATTCTTGATACAAATGTGGCTCAAGGGGTAGAGCATTGCGTTAGCAGCGCAAGGTTGTGGGTTTGATTCCCAGGGAACAAATGTTAGTTTAAAAAAAAATGTTAGCCTGAATGCACTGTAAGTTGCTTTGGATAAAAGCGTCTGCTAAATACATACATTTATTTAAATGACGTTACATAGGATTTTGTCAAAATGTGTTATTTTGATTGCTGAAGTCAGGTCATGGAGGTCAACTACAGTGTGAATGGAATAACAAAGAGTCGGCCACTGCAGGGCTGCAAAAGCTCTTTCATTGAGTGCAGTTCATATTTATTACTTTGGCACACTTCACAGGACATGGACAGTCTCAGCAGCTCAAACAGCTGTGTACTTTCCGCCTTGGATGTCTCATGTCCAGATTATATGTCAAGATCAGTGTTGTTTCACCCAAGATCACCCAAAAATGAAAATTATGTGATTTTTTTTTATCACCTTAAAGCTGTTCCAAACCTGTATGAGATTCTGTTGAACAAACACACACACACACACAAATCAAAATATCTTCTTTCATGTTCAATAGAAAAATTACGTTTGGGTTTGGAACAACTTGAAGGTGATTAAATGAAGCCTGAAGTCTCAGCGCTAATAGCCTCACCGTTAGTGCTAGACATACTGTGCTCACGCCGACCCGAGTTTGAATCCTGACTTGCGGCCCTTTGACGATCCCACTCCCCTCTCTCTTCACCCAATGCTTTCCTGTTTACTCTACACTGTCCTTTCCAAAGAAAGGCATTAAAAGCCCATAAATAAATCAGAATATTCATTTTCATTGAACCAACCCTTTAAGCTTATAATTAAAAATTGCCAACATATTTTTAAATAATATAAATATATTATTTAGGCATGATATTGAAGTCTAAGACTTCATTGATCACATAAACACTTTAGCTCAGAATATTTACATCTGTAATGCACTTGATGCTTTAAGATTATAAAGTCCATGTAATAGGAGTCAAATATCATGTGACTTTGGCCAGTTATTGCTTAAACTACAGTTTATGTTGGCACTTCCTGACTTCCAGTAACATGGCTGCGGATAGACACAGCAATTTGGTTTCGGCCTTGGCGTTTATTATTGTTTGTAATTTGTGTCCATCAAGGGAAGCCTTTTCTGATAAAAAGCAGAGTTTTAATGTTTTATCTAAAGAATGATTCGGCGTGGTGTCTATTGGTTACGGGTGGAGTATTATTTTTTCGCTTTTACATCTGCACTTGTCCGGGCCCTCCATCTCAAAACACCACTCCAGCGCTGGAAAATTCATTATCATACCATGTCTGTTATTATCAGGATAGATTCACTCATGTCCAGGTCCAAATCGGGAAGTTTGTGTTTGTTTTAACAAAGATCAAGTTTTGGATTCAGGATTGTACTTGGCTGAACGTAACTCAGCTACTGTGCATGTATGAGCATCATGATATGGATCCAAATATGATAACATATAGTACATTTGCATGTCAATACTCTTTGGAGAATGCTATCACCCAGTCAAAACTATTATTTAAAATAATTATAATCATGATCTGACAAAAGAATGCTTTATTATAAGTAATTTTAATACAAATATCTAAAAAGACAAACAAATAGGGAACAATTTCAATGTTCTGCAGTCATTATGTAAATTATTAAATTTAGCCCAATTTCTAAACAAATCTTCCAGAGTTTGGGAAGGTTAGGAAAGTACCATTGGTTTTATATTTCCCAGAAAGGACTAGTTGAATTATGGTATAAGTGATCATAATATTGTCTTTTGTACTAGAAATGTAGAAATCATAAAACAGTTTGAATTAGATTTTTATTTAAATAAAAATTTTAATACAGTGAACAACACTTAATATGCTCTCCTGGCTTCAGACTCTGTGTACTAAAACAACACTGTGAACAGATGATTCGCTGGCTGACACCCCACCAAGACTAAATGGTAACACTGTAGGTCAGACGCAAGCTAATGAATTTAGATAATCATTTATCTAATTAATCTACAACCCGAATTCCGGAAAAGTTGGGACATTTTTTAAATTTTAATAAAATGAAAACTAAAAGACTTTCAAATCACATGAGCCAATATTTTATTCACAATAGAACATAGATAACATAGGAAATGTTTAAACTGAGAAAGTTTACAATTTTATGCACAAAATGTGCTCATTTCAATTTTGATTTCTGCTACAGGTCTCAAAATAGTTGGGACGGGGCATGTTTACCATGGTGTAGCATCTCCTTTTCTTTTCAAAACAGTTTGAAGACGTCTGGGCATTGAGGCTATGAGTTGCTGGAGTTTTGCTGTTGGAATTTGGTCCCATTCTTGCCTTATATAGATTTCCAGCTGCTGAAGAGTTCGTGGTCGTCTTTGACGTATTTTTCGTTTAATGATGCGCTAAATGTTCTCTATAGGTGAAAGATCTGGACTGCAGGCAGTCCAGGTTAGCACCCGGACTCTTCTACGACGAAGCCATGCTGTTGTTATAGCTGCAGTATGTGGTTTTGCATTGTCCTGCTGAAATAAACAAGGCCTTCCCTGAAATAGACGTTGTTTGGAGGGAAGCATATGTTGCTCTAAAACCTTTATATACCTTTCAGCATTCACAGAGCCTTCCAAAACATGCAAGCTGCCCATACCGTATGCACTTATGCACCCCCATACCATCAGAGATGCTGGCTTTTGAACTGAACGCTGATAACATGCTGGAAGGTCTCCCTCCTCTTTAGCCCGGAGGACACGGCGTCCGTGATTTCCAACAAGAATGTCAAATTTGGACTCGTCTGACCATAAAACACTATTCCACTTTGAAATAGTCCATTTTAAATGAGCCTTGGCCCACAGGACACGACGGTGCTTCTTCCTTTTTGCATGATAGAGCTTTAGTTGGCATCTGCTGATGGCACGGCGGATTGTGTTTACCGACAGTGGTTTCTGAAAGTATTCCTGGGCCCATTTAGTAATGTCATTGACACAATCATGCCGATGAGTGATGCAGTGTCGTCTGAGAGCCCGAAGACCACAGGCATCCAATAAAGGTCTCCGGCCTTGTCCCTTACGCACAGAGATTTCTCCAGTTTCTCTGAATCTTTTGATGATGTTATGCACTGTAGATGATGAGATTTGCAAAGCCTTTGCAATTTGATGTTGAGGAACATTGTTTTTAAAGTTTTCCACAATTTTTTTACGCAGTCTTTCACAGATTGGAGAGCCTCTGCCCATCTTTACTTCTGAGAGACTCTGCTTCTCTAAGACAAAGCTTTTATAGCTAATCATGTTACAGACCTGATATCAATTAACTTAATTAATCACTAGATGTTCTCCCAGCTGAATCTTTTCAAAACTGCTTGCTTTTTTAGCCATTTGTTGCCCCCGTGCCAACTTTTTTGAGACCTGTAGCAGGCATTACATTTTAAATGAGCTAATTAAGTGGATAAAAGTGTAAAATTTCTCAGTTTAAACATTTGCTACGTTATCGATGTTCTATTGTGAATAAGATATTGGCTCATGTGATTTGAAATTCCTTTAGTTTTCATTTTATTAAAATTTAAAAAACGTCCCAACTTTTCCGGAATTCGTGTTGTATATGCACAAAGACAATACAACCTTTTTGTCCCCTTTTTGTTTTAAATCTTGATGAAGAGAGCGCAAGTTGCTGCAGCTGCGAGGAGGACAGTGATTCATGCGTTCAGGAGTGATTGCAGTTCGCGGCACTGTGTACAAAAAATAAGTTTAAGCTCGTTAGCGTTACAGAATAGTCTGTTTTTTTGTTTTTTACAATGACATTTGAGTTCATGATTTTAATGTTGTTGTTTCTTGTGGCAGACTAAAGAGTAATGACAGACGGTTGATCTTTGAATAAAAATGTGTTTAGTTAAGGTTTGAAATTCATTATCTTTTATTATAGGCTACGAAGTCTAATATCATAAGCCCCCCATCCCGTCACCCAAGACCGCAGACACTCCCCTGTGTCTGTGTCTGTATATATATATATATATATATATATATATATATATATATATATATAGGCTATAATAGAGTACCGGCACCTCTTTTGGGCCACTTAAAGCACTGCCTCCATCCTATTATCCGGAAACCGAGCTCAGCCATCTTGAAGGACATCTCAATTCTCTAAGTCAGCGGTTCTCAATTCCAGTCTTCGTGCCCCACTGCTCTGCACATTTTGTACGTTTCTCTTATTGCTTCAGATGTTTGTTCTGTCCGAACATAAGTGCCCTAAGAAGTGGACATCAAAGGATATTCAGCCATGATTCCAGTTTGAAGCGAACGTATATGTTCCATTCAAAGTGCATTGAAGTGTGCGAGATGTGAATTTAAATTGTATTGATTTACAGAGGTGATGTCACACTTGTCCATGTGTGCAGACGGACGTTGTGCAACGCAAATCCGTGAATGAATGTTCCGAAGTGAAATAAACTTCAACAGATTTCCCTTGCTCAGGGAGTAGAGAGCAGTAAACACTGTGTAGAGACCATGTCACTTCTAACGAGCTGATTATCTGAATCAGGTGTGTTAACAAAGAGAGACATACAATATGGCCCCATTTACACTGCATGGTTCAAGTGATCCCAATTCCCAATTTTTTTCCCCTGATGTGGCACAGATCGGATATGACCAGTGAACGTGTAAGCAGGAAAAAACCGCATGGATTCCGTTATTCTCCAATCGGATTCAGGCCTCATTCATATGTGGTAATAAATCGGATATGAATCGGATACGAGCATTTGCGTGTGCCATGTAAGCAGACAAATCGGATATTCCCCAGTAAATGCGAGTCATACGTCATTAAAAAAAGTGACGTCAACTCAGGTGGACAGCACCAACTGAGATCACAAGACTTATTATAGGCGCGAAATTCGCCCAGGCTGCAACAAGGGCTCCTCTTTTCTCTGCCGTACGAGATAAATGTTTTGCTGATCTTTTTGTTGACTTTTCAAAATATTGTGAAAAGCAAAACACTGTATAATTTTATTTGCATCTGCAGCCATTGTATTTCGTGCTGTTTTACTTCCTTTTCCCGGGTCAGAACGTCTACGTTTGGTAGTTTCAGCAGTGTAAAGTGTAAATGCAAAAATCGGATACGGGACACTTTTAAAAGATGATGTAAGCGGGTCGTCAAGAAAATCAGATATAGTCAGAAAATCGGATTTGGGCATCAAGACCTGCAGTGTAAATGCAGCCTATGTGCAGAGCAGTGGGGCGCGAGGACTGGAATTGAGAACCGCTGCATACATGTTGTATTTCAAACAGGGCATCTTGTTTTATTAATATTTATTATGAATGTCTTAAATAACAAACTTTAACAACATGAAGGCAGATCCCTTTAGCGCAACTGATGATGCTGTAAAGTGACACTTAAGGGAGTCTTTTCTCCCTAAAGGGAGAAACTTGATTCAATTCCTCCATCCTCGCATCTTTTCCTTGCAACCTTCCCTCACATCCTACAGAGGTGGAACTAAGTCGCAAGGATGCACATATATAGGTGCATCTCAATAAATTAAATTGTCATGGAAAAGTTAATTTATTTCAGTAATTCAACTCAAATTGTGAAACTTGTATATTAAATTAATTCAGTGCATACAGACTGAAGAATTTTAAGTCTTTGGTTCTTTTAATTGTGATGATTATGTCTCACATTTAACATTGTATCTCCAACATTTACATTTATTGTTAATCTTCCATTGAAAAAGGGTATGGTCTCATCTGATTTGAAGTTTTCTTAGTGTGGCCTCAAAAATTATAGAAAAGATTGTGTATAAACAGATACAAGAGATGTATGCAAGAGTAATTTAATTTATGATTTTCAATCAGGTTTCAAGAGATCTTCTCTGGCTGATACTTCTTTACTTTATTTAACATATTTAATAAGGAAACAGATTGATGAAGGTAAAATGTTTGCTATGGAACTTTAGGATCTCAAAGAATAATTTTGACACAGTAAATCATTCAATAATCTTAGATAAATTAAGTGTCATGGGTTTTTCAAGTAAAGTGATAGCCTGTTTGAACACTCATTTAACTGGGAGAGTTCAGAGCCTATAAATTGATTGGGTTTTTTTATTTGAATTGATGGAGGGAAAATTGTTAAAAATGGAGTCCCTCAGGGAAGTGTTTTAGGCCCACTTTTGATTATCTTATACAAGAATGGCATACAAGCAGTTTGTGATTGTAATTTGCTTTTGTATGCTGATGATTCTGCTTTGTTGAATTTAGACAGGATATTATTGGTAGGATAGAAGTTTAGGTGAATTTAGGTGAAGAGCTTAGTAAGGTAAGATACTGGCTTTCTGAAAACAAGCTCTTGTTGCATTAAGATAAAACAGAATTCATATTATTTGGGTCTAAAAATAATTTGAATTAGGTTTTTAAGATGTCTATTAAGGTAGGGGACTTTTTAATATCAAGCAAAACTACCGTTAATTATCTCGGGTGTGTCCTTGACAATGATTTAAGTGGTGTAAGTATGGCTATGAAAGTTCTGGGTAAGGTTAATGCTAGATCAGAATTTCTTGCAGATGTAGTTTTCTCAATAAACAGAACATAAATTACTTTCATCATGTTTAATGCTATGTCATTTTGAATATGCATGAATTTCTTGGATGTCTGATTTGTCTTGTGGTTGGTTGGATAAGTTACAAAAATCTCAAAACAAGGTTAGTTTTAGGGTTTAGTCGTTTTTCACATTGTTGTTTCCCGATTTAAAAATATTTAATTATGCTTGTTTTATCATTTCTGTATTTATAATGCAATGTCATTACTTGAAATTGATGAATTCTATATTTGATGAATTGAGTGTATTTCACTACTTTTCTGTCTAATAAACCAAATCAAATCAGAGAGCGCTGAGCTATTTTTAGGGCCGGTGTGAATCTAAACTCCTCTGTGAACTTAAATTTTTTCCAGATGTGCAGACATCACAGTGCTCATGAACTAAGCCAGTGTTTGAGGAAACCATGTTTTAGCAACGCTCTTGGTATAATGAATATTGGAATATCACTGATTAAAGACATCAGTGTCAGTCATTAAAATGTGATTTTTCACTCCGTCAGTGAGCTTGTGCTGCAGGTTAACTGATTTGATTATATAAGAAGCACTCTTTGCTTGCTTTCTGTATGTAACCAGTTCATAATATGATTAAAAGTTTTATGTTTCATGCTGCTACATGATATCCGTATTAAAATTGTGGACTAAATCTGAAACTGAAATGTATGACATTGTAATAGCCATAGACAATGGGAAAAAATCTGGTGTCAAAATAGATCTGTGCATTAAGTCTTGCAGTCTAAGTGCAATATACCTGTAACCAGGGGCAACTTTAGGGGTCGGCAAGGGGGCAGCAGACCCCCATATCGGTAGTTACTATTTACAATTTGTTTTTGCAGTGTTGAGCAATGTAGCCCTCAGTCCACATCAATTTTCTACATATTTATCTGAATTTACTCCAGTGTCTCACAGTCACCTGGTGAAAATTATTTATAAAGTGAAGCCTACTTTTTTTTTGCTTTCTTCTTTTCATCAGGAAAATGGTAATTTCGATAAATATCAGTCTTGCTTCAGACCTCAACACAGTACAGAATCTGCCTTGCTACAATATTAAACAACTTATTGTTGATTGTCAATTGGGGCAATTGTGCTGTTTTAATTTTGATGGACCTCGGTGCGGCATTTGACACTCTCGATCATGGCATTCTTTTAAAATCATTTACAGCAAATTTGGATTCAAGGTCATGTTTTAGATTGATTTGTATTCTAACCTTCACGGTAGAGACAGGCAAATATTCATCATCATGTGCACCAGTTTTGTATGGGGTTCCACAGGGCTCAATTTTGGGTCCTGTTCTATTTTCTTTAAATGCTTCCTTTGTATGCTATATTTAAGAGGCACAATGTTTTTAAGGTTGTGGCCAGTAAACTGGGTCCGCAATCTGGTAATATTGATCTATATGTCAGAAATGTAGATATTACTTTTGACTCCATTTTGACTTTTGATAAACAGATCAATGCTGTGGTTAGAAATTGATTTTATCATCTAAAGAATATTGCAAAGATGAAATCATTCTTAACATTAAGAGACATGGAGTCTGTGATAGATTCTTTTATCTCATCCAGCTTAGATTATTAATGTATTGTATTTGGGTTTCACAGTCTCTATTGTCATGTATTCAACTTGTAAAGAATGCTGTTGCTAGATTGTTAACTGGAACAAAGAAGAGGGAACATATTTCACCAGTGTTAATCTCTCTTCACTGTCTCCCAGTTAAATATCATATCCATTTTAAAACGTTGTTTGTTTATAAGGGTTTGCATGGACTGGCTCCATCATATATCTCAGATCTCCTTCTGTTCAACTGTAATGCCTCCTGGGAACTTCGATCAACTAGTAGTCTTCAGCTGACTGTTCCAGTGATATGCTTGAAATCGAAAAATAGATTGTGCCTTTTCAGTGTCTGCTCCACAGCTATGGAACAAGTTGCCACTCTATATAAGAACTGCACCAACATGTGATGATTTTAAGTTTCTTCTTAAAACGTATTTGTTTACTGCTGCATATGGTCAAGTAAGCGCAGTGGCATAACAGTAGTGCACTTTTTGTCGCTGTGTTCTATGTTTACTTTTGTATTTTGGTATATGCTTGCACCAAAATTGGTGTACAGCGCTTTGGCCAACAGTTGTTGTTCTTAAATGTGCTCTATAAATAAATATGACTGACTGACTAGCCATTCACAGAAATATAGATTTCTTGAATGCAATGGCCAATCAGAGTAGTTTCAGTTAGACAGAGTTCACTCATCACTGAAAGATTTTTTTTTAATTACCTTTCATGCAGTGTGTAACTCCGCTCTAAGTTAATAAAAACACCCTGCAAAGTTTTAAATCTGAAAGTGCACCGTGTATAAAGTTATTGTCTCTCAAAAGAAAGAGTCGACTCTTAATCATTGAAATTAGTCGTTTTTAAAACGATTCCCAATCCATTTCATGGCGACGTCAACACTGGTCTGAATACAAATGCAAAATCATTCTTTGCCACTAGGTACCACTTTTGGTACAGAGAACTGTGTAATTTTACTGGTATTTATACCTGAAAGGTTGATTCTTTCGATTGATACCTTGACTACTGAAAGGTTGGTACCCTGCAACAATATTAGCAGGTAAACTAGTCATCCATGAGCAGAATTTCATGCCATGTCTTTTAGGTCCTGCTTTATCTAAAGTAATCAATGCTTATGACTTTGAAATAGACATAATTATTTTTCTTTTTAAGTCATAAGTGGGTGGATGTCAGCCAAAGTTGGCTGCAAAAGTGGGCCAGACTATACTGCAGTCAGAGGTCTGGCCATGTGAGACTTATGTGTGGAAAAACTGTTTTGGTTTCATTAGTGGCACAGAAATTTGCATATTGCATTGAAACTATTTAATAAGAGTACAGTAGGGCAACTGTATATTGCTTTAGATAAAAAAAGAAAAGAAAAAGAAAATGTGAACAAAAAATTAAAAATATGATTTATTTAAGCATATGAATGATTTCTGAGGATACTTCTTCAGTTCAGATACTTTTTTTAGTTTTTTAGATACTTTATGTGTGACTGCCCTCTTTTGGCTGAATGGTGAATATTTGCTTTGTGTGAGCTGTCTGGACTTGATGGTTTAGTTTGAGAGAGTTTCATTCATCATCAGTCCATAAAGAATAGTAAGCAAGGACACTGTGATATGCACACACAAACATACACAGACAGAGGAGAAAGAAGTTAGGAAGTTATTGCATGTGGAAAGATAAACTTTAAAAAACATTTGAAATAAAGCAGGTTAATACTAGAATAAGAATACTAAAACTATTAAAAAATCAGTAAAAGCTCAAATAAAATAGATTGATAAGTACTGGAAGATTAAAAACAAACAAAACAAAAAAAATTTATTGAAAAATGTATTAAAAAATGTATTGGAAAATTTATTGAAACATTTTGAAATGAGAATAATTTGAAGTACTAAAATTATTAAAGATAAACTTAATAAAAAAAAATTGTTATTTGAAATAAAGCTGAAATTACATAAAATATAAATAAGATACAATCAATTATAAATACTTACAATTAAAAAAACTTAAATGGAAATTAATAATGTTGACATGGCAACTTACTGAAATAAAATAAGCTGAAGTACTAAAATGACTAAAAGTTATACTGAAATAAAAATAAAGTTAAAGAGATATATAAAAAATCATAAAACAAGAAAAAAATTCTAAAATTAAAATGAAAGCTGAAAATATGATCAAATAGTGTGTGACAGTGTGTGTATGTGACACAAAGCAGGAATGGATGAATGAGAAGTATGAAGGTAAAACAGTAGCAAAATTTGAGAGCTTGTTGATCTGAATGTGAGAACTTGTCATATTAACATTAGTATTTGTAAGTTGAAATTTTTCTCTGATGTAAAAAGCTGCATCTTTCAATTTCCACACACTGACATTGATCAAAACACCCATGTTTTGAATTTGAAGTTGCACATTAATAGTTACAAATGTGTAGAATGACATTCACATAAAAAATGACATACACAAATTTTTACAACATTTTTACTTTTGCACTTTACTTCAGTTTCACTGCACAACGTCGGCACTTACAACCTCTCAGATCTGGCAGAACAAGTTCAAATCCTAGTGCTTTGACTTTTGCTACTATTTTGCGGTATTCCTGTTGCAAAACTCACTTGTGCACTTGTATATGCAGATTGGTCAGGCATCGACCAATAAAATGTCTTCATTTGCACCAAAGCCCTTCCCCCGGCTCTCTCTCTGAGTTTTGCAACAGGAATACCGCAAAAGAAGTAGCAAAAGCGCTAGGATTTTAACTCGTACTCTGACAGGTTGTAAGTGCCGACTTGACATTATGCAAAAGTAAATATGTCGTAAACATTTGTGTCTGTCATTTTCTTTGTGTGAATGTAATTTTATACATTTGTAGCTATTAATGTGCAACTTCCAATACAAAACACAGGTGTTTTGATCATTGTCAGTGTGTGCAAATTGAAAGATTCAGCTTTTCACATCAGAGCTGTGAGTGTAAATGTCAATTTACAAATACAAATGTTAATATGACAATTTCTCACATTCAGATCAACAAACTCTCGAGTTTAGCTACTGATTTACCTCCATAGTGAACAGTGTTGGGGAAAGTTACTTTTAAAAGTAATGCCTTACAATATTGCGTTACTCCCTAAAAAAGTAACTAAATACGTTACTTAGTTACTTTTTTATGGAAAGTAATGTGTTACATTACTTTTGCGTTACTTTCACGTTACTTTTTAAATATGAGCAGGGCTTGATTGTTTTTAATATAAGAAGTTCTATTTATAGCAAATGTAAAAGCTCTTTCACACCAAAAAGTGTAATGAATAAACCTCAGGCTGAAGGAAAAGTAAATTTGCGTCTGAACAGTAGAACACAGGAGAAGAAGGTTCAACACTCTTCAGCAATAAAAAAAAACAATGAAGCACAATTGTTAGTTTATCTAAAGTCATTTTTTAATTATTAGTATGGTTGAACTGGATCATTAAAGGTCAGCAGCAAAGACACTGTTAATAAAATGGGAATAGATACATTTGTGTTATTTAATATATTTAGTTATTGCAGGTTGCGTCATATTCTGAGTTTGCATTTCACTATTTTGATTAATTTTGATGAATACTAAATCTGTTTTGTTTTTTGTTTTTTTGCGAGTGGGATGAATTAATGCACATTCACATTTAGTCTAGAACTACGGTAACATGTTCACACAGCGCACACAACGCCTCCATACTTCCGATTTCTCCCAATATGGGAACAGGAGGCTTGTCAGTCAAAAAATGGGAATACAAAGTAACTGGCGTTACTTTTTTGAAAAAGTAACTCAGATATTTTCTTGTAAATTAAAAAGTAATGCGTTACTTTACTAGTTACTTGAAAAAAGTAATCTGATTACGTAACTCGCGTTACTTGTAATGCATTACCCCCAACACTGATAGTGAAGGGCCTCCGCTCAAACACCCACAACACGACCGAATGAGTAAATATTTACCTTGATATGAGCAGAGATCAGATTCAGTTCTGTGGGAAGTGAAATAGAGTAACCATTGGTGTAGTTCAGGGATAGGCAACTTCGGTCCTGGATGGCCACTGTCCTGCAGAGTTTAGCTCCAACCCTAATTAAACACACCTGAACAAGGCAATCAGTGTTTTCCGGATTACTAGATAGATACAGGCAGGTGAGTTTTTATGAGGGCTGAAGCTAAACTCTGCAGGATAGTGGCCCTCCAGGACTGGAGTTGCCTTTCCCTGGTGTAGTTCATCAAATATACAAAATATACCAGGTTCAGTACAGCTTTTGTGGCATTATGTTGATTACTAAAAAAAATCTGTGTTACAGTGAGGCTCTTACAGTGAAAAAAAAAAACAATTTGCAACTGTTAAATACTTACAGTTTCAGTAGTATAACCAAAAAATTGTCTATTATCAGGGATGAACTTTTAGGCATTCGGCAGTACACAGCGCAGTGCAAAATCAACAGGGAAATCATTTAGCAGTGGGACATTTAAGACCAAGATGGCGGCGCATACACATCCCGAAGCTCAGCATCTCTCCAGTTTTTGCAATTTTGCAGTATTATTACTGCTCTTCTTGGGTCTGTTCGTACTGAACAGCTTTGCTTTAATATCATACATCCGACAGGAGCTTTTGGTTATCGGTGAGGACTTTTCCAACAGTTTTATCACCAATCTTTGACTCATCCTTGAGATCGCAAGAACACCCGAGGCCACGCACTTTACCCGGCGGGGCGGAAGTGCTCGCAGGCGGCGTCGAGATAAACAAAGGCGGGGGAAGCATGGAGGTCTAAGAGCTAAGCTAAAGCTAACACCGCTCTGGCTCTCTTTACCCAGCATTTTCCTTGCTAATGTGCGGTCACTGGTGAAAAATATAGATGAGTTACGACTTCGCATCACCCACAGTAAGAGACTTTTGGACTGCAATGTCATGGTTTTCACAGAAAAGTGGCTACACAGTGACGTACCCAATAATGCTATTGAGCTTGCCGGACGGTACACGTTCCAGGCAGATAAAACGGAAGATGACTCCGGCAAGACAAGAGGTGGTGGATTGTGCATTTATGTCAACAAAGCTTGGTGTATGAATGCTGTCACTGTTGGGAGACGCTGCTCAGCTAACCTAGAGTTTATCATGGTTAAATGTAGACGTTTTATCTACCACGGGAGTTCACTTCTACCATAATAACCAGATCCAGATCCAGTTCCTGGACCAACCCCTCAAACTCACCTCCACAGATGTCCACACTGCACTATCCAAAGCTGCTGGCCCAGATGGCATTCCTGGACATGTGCTTAGGGCATGTGCAGAGCAGCTTGCTGGGATCTTCACAGACATTTTCAACCTGTCCCTCACCCAAGCAACTGTGCCAACATGTTTTAAGTCCACATCCATTGTGCCAGTAAAGAAACACAGAACACTCCTCTTCAATGTGACTGAATGACTATCACCCCGTAGCACTAAGACCCATCATTATGAAGTACTTTGAGTGACTGGTCCTAGCACACCTCAAAGACTGCATCCCACCCACACTGGACCCACACCAATTTGTCTACCGCAGAAATAGGAGCAGAGAGGATGCAGTATGCACAGTGCTGCACTCTGCACTCACACACTTGGACAATAACAACACTTATGTTAAGATGTTGTTTGTTGACTTCAGTTCAGCATTTAACACTGTCATTCCCTCCAAGCTGACCACAAAACTTGGAGACCTGGATATTAACACCTCCCTCTGCAACTGGATTATGGACTTTCTGACCAACAGACCTCAGCATGTTAGATCAGGCCACACCCACTCTACCACCATCACACTTAACACTGGCGTACCACAGGGCTGTGTGCTGAGCCCATTCCTTTACTCCCTTTACACCCACAACTGCAAGCCTGTGCATGGATCCAACTCCATCATTAGGTTTGCAGACGACACCAGGGTGATTGGCCTCATCAGTGACAATGATGAGACTGCCTACAGGGAAGAGGTACAGCACCTGGCCACATGGTGCGCTGACTATAACCTGCTCCTTAACACCAGTAAGACAAAGGAGCTCATTGTGGACTTCAGGAAGAAGAATGGGAGAACGCATGACCCCAACCACAATAATGGGATGGTTGTTGAACATGTCTCCAGCTTCAAGTTCCTGGGAACCACCATCTCAGAGGAACTGTCCTGGACCACAAACACCTCCAGCCTGGTCAAGAAGGCTCATTAGCGCCTCTTCTTCCTCAGGACACTGAAGAAGAACCAACTGTCTTCAGCCATAGTGGTGAACTTTTACCACAAAGCACTGCAGAGGGTGGTGAAAACTGCCCAATGCATCACAGGGACACCACTTCCTGCTAGTGAGGACATCCAGTGGAAACGCTGTCTGCGTCGAGCTCGCAGCATTCCCAAGGACTTCTCTCACCCTGACCACAGACTGTTTAACCTCCTTCCCTCCAGGAGACGCTTCAGGAGCCTCCGGACAAGGATCAGCAGATCTAAGAACAGCTTTTTCCCTACATCTGTCTCTTTGCTGAACTCTGTCCTCTGACCCCCCACCCCCCCACCCACACACACACCATACACACGGACTCCTCACCCCTCTTCATCTCTACATCTGACTGATTTATTTATTATTTACAACATGCAAAAAACTCTAAATTTGTTATTACTTGCACTACTGTCTGTTCATCTAGAAACACCGAATAATCAATTTGCAAATGGAAATTTTTCTATGCACTTTACTGTCCATTGCAATAGTGTTAATTATGTTCATAAGTTCATAGTTCTGCCTATAGTGTACATACACTTTTACATAATCCATCTGTATAGTATGTTCATAGTACACCTATCTGTACATCATTCTGATAGTATTTAAAATCTGTAAATTATGTCCATAATACTTATCTGTATAGTTATTGTAGACCTTGTATATTCTGTACTTACTGCTTATTGCACTTCTGGTTAGATGCTAACTGCATTTCGTTGCATTGTACCTTACATGTGCAGTGACAATAAAGTTGAATCTAATCTAATCTAATCATACTTTTATATCAGTAAAAAGGTGGTGTGCAGCAGTAACAGTGTTGAAGAAGATTTGCTGTCCTGATCTAGAAGTGCTTTTCATTAACTCGCCACAGGAGTTTTCCTCATTCATTCTCATAAATGTTTGTTCCTCCACAAGCATATGTGAACATCTGGCTGATCAGATCACAGATTCTGAGCAACAGTACTGTCGTCACTTCTCCTTTTATCCCTCCCGGAGCTCCTCCATGAGACACGAGACCGGTGTGTGGTGCAGGTGTCTCTCATTATCTTTCACTCCACCGGCCTTGCTCCGCTCCCACAGCTCTTGGCCCCACCCCACCCCACTCATCACACCGACCTACAGGAAGAAACTGAAATCAGTTAACCTGTAATAAAGACCGTAAAGAGATGGACTAATGAAGCAGACCGGGATTTACAAGTCTGCTTCAAATGCACTGATTGGAGAATTTCTGAAGCTGCTGCCACCGATCTAGATGACCCTACAGAGAATACCACTACATCAGTGTCAGTGAGGATATGTGCATTCCTACCAGGACTTATTTAACAAACAACAATGACAAACCATGGTTCACAACAAAACTCAGACAGCTTCATCAGGCCAAAGAGGATGCCTACAGGAGTGGGGACAGAATCTTATACAATCAGGCAAGGAACACACTGACAAAGGAAATCAGAATGGCTAAAAGGAGCTACTATAAAAAGCTGGGAAACCAGTTTTCAGCTAATGGCCCTGCTTCAGTGTGGAAAGCCTGAAAGACATCAGAAACTACAAGACACCATCCCCCAGCACTGAGGCGAATCAACTGGCTGAAGACCTGAGTGAGTTTTACTGCAGATTTGAAAATCCCGGACTCACACCCCACACCCATTCTGACCTTCTCTCTGCACAACCATAAACACCTCCAGCAACCCCCATCATTCATGCACTTCAGATCAGTGAAGATGACGTAGGTCAGGTCTTTAGGAAACAGAAGAGAAGAAAAGCACCAGGCCCAGACAGTGTTTCACCAGCGTGTCTGAAAACTTGTGCTGTCCAGCTGGCCTGTAGGAGATCACTGGATCTGTGCAAAAAACTGTCTGCTTCAAACACTTCACCATCATCCCCATCCCAAAGAAACCCAAAATGACAGGACTGAATGACTACAGACCTGTTGCACTAACATCTGTGGTCATGAAGTCATTTGAGAGACTGGTGTTGGCTTATCTGAAGGATATCACTCGACCCTTACTGGACCCCTTGCAGTCCACTTAAGTGTCCTTAAAGAGAGACACTTTCATCATCTTTCTTAACACACTTAAATACATTTAAAAACCACTTTGTAATAATGTCATTTTAAAAGTTTTAGATTGTTCTTTGATTAATCTTTTGTCATATTTTAAAGCTGTACGCTTATTTTGGTGTTTACTAACATAAAGTTAATGTAAAGCATTTGATTATAATGTTAAATTTAATGTGTTATTCAATATTAAATGTACAGTTAAAGGTCCCATTTTTCATGCTTTTTTGAAGCTTTGATTGTGTTTACAGTGTGCAATATAACGTGTTCATGTTTCGCGTGTAAAAAAACACAGTATTTTTCACACAATTCACCTATCTGTATACCGCTGTTTTCACTGTCATAAAAATGGGCTGATGACTTTCTTGTTCTATAAAGTCCCTCCTTCAGAAATACGTAACGAGTTCTGATTGTACCAGCGGTTCCTGTGTTGTGATTCGACAGCAGCTGAGCGCACGCTGCCCTCCTGGAAACACGATTGGGCTAGTTTTGAGAAGCAAGTGGGCAGGAGGCATGTGCTGGAGATGTAATTATAATCACAGGAGCATTTTTACTGACGAGATGAGCATGAAAATCGCATTCGATTTTTTTGCACAGCCCTAACATATAGTTAACAAAGCTAAACAGTGTTGCCCTTTGTGTAATAAGTTACAGAAACTGTTAAACGCACCAACTTAAATAATAAAATACACTTACCGGTTGTGGTCCATAAACAACGCCTTCTTCAGACAAAGAGGGAACTGCTCCATCTTTCAAGAATAATCTTTGTGCGAATTCGGCATCAAACTGATTGAGATTACGGAAGCTGTCATCAGCAAAATGTGCTGCACATAGTTTTACATGGAATTTTCAAATTTTCAATTTTCAGGAACCGAGTTAAACATAAATTGTAACCATTGATCTCCAAGTACAGCGTCCCTGGGAAGCCCAGACAAAGGTGATTGGACTCCGAGATGAAAATAACAGCGTTTCGACAACATGGCGACAAACACGAATGCAGCTCTTCCTCCTTCTCCGTCGGAGCGCAACAAGACCACGCCCCCCTTTTTGTGAATTCATGTGGGCGGAGGTTAGATCAAAAAACTGTTTTAGTAACGTCATTACTGCAGGAACTAGAGGGATGTAGTCCAAACGGGTCGTTTTTTGTAGGCAAATTCTGTTAAATAAAATATCTCGCTTGGCATTGAACTTTGAGCTTTAGAATTTTACAGATATTATTTATACTCTAACAACAACATTACATACTACCTAATATATTTTAAACATTCTAATGTATAATTTAATGCATTTTCATGTAATCGCAAATAACATGCAGTTAAGTGCCTGTACTTTTTCACAACTTTTTCTATGAAACGTGTTTGCGCACGTTTGCGGTTTCTTTCCATAAATGTCACTTGGTTTGCTATTTTGTTATTAATTGCAGTGATATTCCTACATTTGGAGTTTGAGATGTACAGGGACGTACTATAAATGCACTAGTGTTATGTCTCGCTCCATTAAAGAGTTAATATCGAGTCAGTCATCTGGTGGTTCCACCTTCTCCATGTGACGCAATGTTCAAATGCCAGTCCCACAAACACACATAACCACAAATGTACACACACACACACACACACACACACTCACACACCCGTGTGAGGCCAGCATGTGTAACTCATGTATATGAATTCATCTGTCTGAGCTGCCGGAGGGGAGAGAGAGAGAGATAGGCGCTTAGTGACTTTCGAAGTTTGTTTGTGTATTATCTTTGTATTTCACAGTAGATTTCCAGACTATATATATATATATATATATATATATATAAACATTAATGAGGATTAAAAGGAGTCGATGTAATTTTAAATGGATGGATGACTACTAGGCAAATACGAGATGTCTGGGGAAGCTCGGTCATGTCAGCGTGGCTCCATGTGTTCATCGCTCTTCTACCACAGTAACAGCGGTGGGAAGCATGTGTTTCAGACTACTTGAGAGGAAGAGCTGATTTCTGGAGGGAAAGAGCAAAAGGCCGAGAGACACGGAGGGAAATATGAGTTTGCCAACTGGCTGTTTCTTTCTTTCACCCACTGACCGCACTTTTAAAGTTCGGAACGTCAATCTTTGCGGCTCATCATGTGCTGTCAACTGCCCGATTGACATTGTGCAGAAACGCAGGCGGTAATTGAATATCTTTATTTTTGCTTGTGCATTTAGACAGTTATGCAGGGATAGTGTTTGAGAGTGTTTGATAGGCATTTAAAAACAATATATATATATATATATATATATATATATATATACATTTTCAGATATTAAAATACTTTTTTCCCAGTGCAGTGGGACTTAAACTGCAAGCCAAGAAAACTAAATTTAGGTTGATTTCCACAAAAGGGTGACACTGAGACTTATTTGAATAGTGGTGCTATTCAAATATTTGTTTGAGCAGTCTGACATGTCAACTTCTGGCTTAACCCACTGAATTTTGTGAGCTCAGAGGTTGTTATCAACTGTATGTTTTGTTAAACCGCATTAATTTAACGCTTTCAATATAATCATGTCTAGTGGAGTTCGTGGGAAACAAACAAACAAATAAACAAAAAAAAAAATGTATTACCCATGATGCTCTACAGGAAATTCTACCAATCAGAGAGTCACATACAGATCTTTAGCTCCACCCACTCCCATGAAGCACCGCAAATGACAGAATCGAGTCGGCCTCATCACAATCTCAGAATACTGAAATATTTGTATTTTTATGCATAACTTAAAATATATTTTCTATATATACAACCAACAACTTTAAATGTACAGTTTTATATTTCTCTGTCGTAGGCCTGGGTGATAAAATGATAACAATAATTATCACAATATATTATTCCCTCGATAAAACGATAACACATGTTCAAGAAATGTTCGATATAATGTTAACACGCCAAAAGTGTAACAAAACAGTGTGCCACATAAAACATTTATCAGCTTGGCTCAAATGCCATCAAATGTGATTGATTGCTGATTGGTCTTTTCCTTCGAATTAAAGTTTGTAATTCTTTTGTAATTGTTTGGAACTTGGCTTATAATGCTTTAACAAAGACTCTTTTGGGAATGAGAAAATTAACTGGAAATAATACTTCCGGAACCAGCGATGCTGAAAATGTGGATGGACACTAATGCAATCTAAAGCATATATTTGGGGTTGGGATACTTGTTTGTCTGACCAATAGCAGATGGGGGCCGAGGTTCAAGGGGAGCTAAAATGTTTGGGAAAAACCTGAAACCAGTTATTGTTTCTGAAGGTTATTAAAGTGACGTAGAAACAGTCATTATTTTGGCATTTTAGGTTATTCTGTTATGCTTAATAGTGGCTTAATAGTGTCTAAATTAACCGGTTTTATTGAAATCTTATCTTATCAAAATATTGTTTAACACCACTGAATCAATCTAAATTAATATTCATTTTTACTAACAAAACTCGTTTTTAAGGGCAAAATCAGGTAGAAATACCTACAGTGTGTCACCTTTATTTATATAGTGCTTTTAACAATACAGATTGTGTCTAAGCACTTAACAGTATTAAATAGGAAAATAGTGTGTCAATAATGCAAAAAGACAATAGTAAACACTCAATTTTTCAGTAAAAGGCTGACGATATTGCTGGATATTAAGTGTCCCCAACCAAGCAAGCCAGAGGCAACAGCGGCAAGCAACAGTTGCATGGTTGAAGTGTTTGCTCTGTGTGTGTAATGTTTAATTCAGTGAGCAATTTATTAAGCGAATGGCAGCGTAGTTGTATTTCTTGTACCTGGTGCCAATATATTATAGTTGTATATATATATATATATATATATATATATATATATATATATATATATATATACAGTACAGACCAAAAATTTTCATCATGACTATGAAAATTGTAGATTCACACTGAAGGCATCAAAACTATGAATTAACACATGTGGAATTATATAAATAACAAAAAAGTGTGAAACAACTGAAATTATGTCATATTCGAGGTTCTTCAAAGTAGCCACCTTTTGCTTTGATTACTGCTTTGCACACTCTTGCCATTCTCTTGATGAGCTTCAAGAGGTAGTCACCTGAAATGGTCTTCCAACAGTCTTGAAGGAGCTCCCCGAGAGATGCTTAGCACTTGTTGGCCCTTTTGCCTTCTGTCTGTGGTCCAGCTCACCCCTAAACCATCTCGATTGGGTTCAGGTCCGGTGACTGTGGGGGCCAGGTCATCTGGCGCAGCACCCCATCACTCTCCTTCTTGGTCAAATAGCCCTTGATGCCTTCAGTGTGACTCTTCAATTTAAATAGTCATGAAAATAAAGAAAACTCTTTGAATGAGAAGGTGTGTCCAAACTTTTGTATATATATATTTGGGATTTATTCAAATACAACATGGGCAACCAGTGTAGCCTGATTTACAAATAAAATGAGTCTTATGAAGTTGGTTCTTTTAGTGAATTCAGAGTAACAAGTTACCAGCTCGTGGTCATATTAAAGGTACAGGTTGTAGGACCTGCCACTAGAGGGCGCACTACCAAAACAATAACAATCGAGTGGTTTAATGACGCTAAGATGGAGCATGGAATGATGGGATTTGCTGTCTTTTACCCAATGATGGCTGACAGCCATCATTCAGACGGAAAGTTAAATCATGGATTTAATGCAAGTTCAACGATTTGCGTGAGTAGATTACATACAAAGTCAATGCAAAGACGCGATCAGACGATGGATCAGACGCGTCCTCGCGCGGGTCTAGAGACATGATGCCCCTCGTTTGGCCTGTATGCCCCATAATACGTTATAATAGTATATGTTTTCTGTAAAGATACGAATAAAAACAACTCACATGTCGAGTAAAACACAATCAATATCAGCATCTCTTTCTAGTTGAAGTTTGTCGCAAAGCTGCTTCCGTATTTGTCCACGACACTGTTGTCATGTGGTTTCAACGTCAGTAAAGGCGGTAACAAAGGGTAACTAATGTCATTGACAGGCGACTGCACTGCACTGCCCGTGAATTTTCTCTTGATTTACAAGTAGTTGAAAACATTAGAGATATTGTTAGTAATCAGCTGGACAAAATATATAACACTAGCCTAGTGGTTTTGGGATATTTTACTGCAAATATCTTACAAATTGTACCTTTAATCAGTATTATTTGCCATTAGACAGTTGTTTTGTCAGTGTCTATGTAGTGGAAATTAATTAAGAACTAAAATGTATATCCTTCATTTCCCACTGAGCCGCACATGTTCAATACATCAGAGAAATGAACTTTCACTGATGTTCGTTCTGGATGTTTGTGTTTGTCATTTACATTTCCGGAGAGAGTTCTAACAAAAACCTGTACAGGTTCACCCTAAAATCAAATCATAAATCATCAGTCTAAAACAAATATATATATAAATAAATTACAAAAATAATACATTACACATAAATTGTATTATAATATTAAGCCCATTTTATTCAAAATTCTCATTAATGTAAAGTGTCAAGATCTTTACAGTTTTAGCTAAATAAATACAGAAGTATATGTAAATATTTTTTCTATATATTATGAGCTTTTATTATTTATTTATTGTTATACCAATTACGGTATTTAGGGGTGGAAATGTGCTTACCATTTCATCTTAGTCCACAATTGTCTTAGAAGATTTTTTTTATTATTATTATTTTTGTTTATGAATATGAACTAAGCTATTCAAAAAGCGGTTAAATGAATCTACACTATCAGAATGCACTGAACCATTAAATTTCCATGGTACTTTACTGTAACATATTATTCTTTGAAGTTCCTTGGTTGTGTAAATACCATGGTATAGCCTGCACTGATACTAATTCAGATATGAAATATGATGCAGGTTTGTATAGGTTCAGGACTTTATCTCAAATATATCATCCAAGCTCTCTTTTATCTCAGTTCAAATTTTTGTCACTTTCTGGACTGTGCACAGCAACACAGTCTGCCATGATTGGCCTCTGTTAGTGACCTGGAAACATGTGCATGTGTGTGTGTGTATTTACTGTGTGCACATGGAATATTTCTGAATCTACAATAAGAAGTCTTGTTTCAACATTACTTTAAAGAGATAGTTCACCCCAACTTTATCTGACCAGATCTGAACGGACTGCTTTCTCACCGTAACTGAACGACTCCAGAGTTCAGTTTCAATTAGGCTGAGACCACCTCATTCAGGTGATCTTAGATCGATTAGTTTGATGTGGATCTGAGCATGATTGCCATGTTGATACAGTATATGCCTTATTTTATAAAAATAATTTTTTTTATTGATTTCTATTTTGGTTATTTAGTTAGATATATATATATATATATATATATATATATATATATATATATATATATATATATATATATATATATATATATATATATATATATATATAGCATAATCACCTGTTAAATTAAAAATGTTTAATTTTGGTTTGGCATTTGCATTATCTTGCATTGGTTACAACTGTCCACAAGTTTTTATAGTTGCAGTTGCCAAATTTCAGAGCTTAAATCCCCAAATCAGAGCTTTTCCATATATGATGTGACATTTAGCCAAGTATGATGTCCCTGCTAGTACCGATACTCTAATCTGAGACCTTTGGGTTACAAGTCAGAATCTCTAACCATTTGACCACGACTGCCCCCCATATTGATACATTTTCTGCACACTGGTTTGCATAAATGTGGCCCGTGCTGGCAAAATTAGTCACAATGAGCAAATTTTCAAAATTGAGTTATTTCTATTTTCACATTCTCTATTAAAAACCTTCAAAAAGATCTGTTGGAATCTGACTGAGCTACACTTGTTTGAAGTCGACAGAGTCAACAAAGTCAATTTTGAGAAAATTATAGTAAAAGTTTCCTGTAGGTTCCCCAACAAAATCACCTAGCACTAAAGACCGCTTAAAATCTCTGGTAATGCCACCAAATTCAGCAGACCAAGTCAAAACCCATGTATATACTGTATAGGAAAAATATATGTTCAACTTTTTTTCCATGATGCCACGTGTTGACCAATCACAGAAATCCTTATTGCGACTAGAGGTGTGAATCTTCTCTTGCTTCACAATTCGAATTTGATTACAACTCTTGATTACAAAATTAAAAAAATTTATGCTACATCTCCATGCATCTTTTCGTCCGATTCTTTTATAAATAATAATTACTATATTAATCATAATAAAGTTATTTTTGTTATTTAATCTTTGTTATTAAAAATAAAAACCAAGATGCAAATACATAGTGGAATAATTCAAGCGAGAAAAATAATCAAATGTAAAAATCACTGCATATCAACATAGTCTTTAGTGCATTCAGTACAAATAAATTAGTGAGTGATTTTCTTTTATTGTTTGATAAACATGATTGAAATAGCCTATATATTAATGCCTACTATAATGCACAGATCTAATATAATGTTACACATCATAGGTTTTTTTTTTTTTTTTTTTTTTGAACAGTTAACCAAACGTTCACTTAAGACATAGATTATGTTTGGATGAATAATCGCCAAGACCGATATTTTGAAATACTGTGCTTCTGTGTGTATGTGTATATTGGGATCTCACACTGTCTGAGAGATGTGTCTTTAAACTGTCACTGTAACTGTTAATACACAGGTTTTTATGGGTTAAGAAGTACATGAGGGTCGAGTCTTTATGACTGGCCACTGTGCACTTTAATTGGCTCTGCTGTGTAAGTGATGTGTCCGGTCCTATCACGATCGAAGCAATGTTCCAAATAAAGACCAACTCCTAATCAGCGCCAGCAGAGACACTAGAGTCAGAGCTCTACAATACGGCTGGTGATCAGGTGAAGGATGGAAAAGAACTGTCCTTTATTACTGCAAACCTCTCATTGTGCCCTTCACACCAAGAGCCTATTGATCCCAGCATCCCAGATCCCTCTCATAACATGAGCTCCTGGTGGGATTGGCATCCTGACTGTTTCCAGTGCCTGATGTTTGCCTGTTCAGAGTCGTCAGAGTCGCTCATGAGCAGGAAAAACACAGTAATGACTTTGAAAGTGTTTAAAAGCATCACCTGCAGAACCAGGGTTCATTCTGAGCAGTGTTGGGGAGTAACTAGTTACATGTAACGGCGTTACGTAATTTAATTACAAATTTATTGTAACTGTAATTAGTTACAGTTACTACGAAAAAATTAGTAATTAAATTACAGTTACTTATGAAATTTTTAACGATTACAAAGGGGATTACATTTGAATATTTACACACATCCACATACAGATTTAACTGATTTCTTTCCCAAATTGCACTGACTATTCTGAGACATACCGCCCTAATAATTTCCGGGATGCGGAAACACAGTCTGGTTCGTAGAATCCAGTCATAAAAACGGAATGCCTAACGCGGACGGAATATGCCACATTTTGGATGACTAAATCAAAAGTAGGTCAGTACACTTGAATCAAAACATGACATCGACTAGTGTCTGTGAATATAAAGCCCCAAAGATGCAATATATGACCCGCACATTCTGCGTGTCTGTGGAAATCAGGCGCGGACTGGACACCGGGAGAACCGGGACAATTTCGGTGGCCTGGCAGCCGATTTTGCCCTCTATTTAATATCATTATTGTATAATGAGCCTGTCCTCCAACAAAAAACGACCATATAGGTCGTTTGTGCAAGCACCTTATTACGACCTATATTTACGTTTTAAAGTTAAGCGCTCTCTAGCGGGCGTAAAAATAATGACAGTATCGCGTTGCGTCTGTCGTCATGAAATGACGTATAACGTCATTACCAATCAAAACGTGTGTGGGCTTTTTACACCGATCTCACAGTATTTCCTACATATTTTACTAGGTGGCTTATTCGTTCGAATGACCACACCTAACCCCACCCCTAAACCTAACCCTCACAGAAATCATGCTAAATTATGATTTATTGAGCATACATTTTCGTGCACATCCGTTCCCTGGGATCGAACCCATGATAGCATGATTACCTATCAATGTATAGCGCAATAATCTACCAACTGAGCTACACGAAACGCAAATCAGAGTGCAAATAAAAGAGTACAAAACATTAATATGAAAACGACCTTTTACCAATAGGGGCGCAATTGTAGTATACGCTCTGATGGGTCGTATTTCAGGGATTTGGACAAACGACCTATACGGGCGTATTGGTTGGAGGACAGGTTGTGTATAATTGCCTGCCGAATGTACTAAAGTGATCATTTGCGAATCCGCCATTTGATAATTAAATCTCTAATAAGTCATGAATTGTTAGTCATGACTCGCGCGCTCTCCGCGCCTCCGCCAAACGGTTTGGATCAGACTCAGAGTAATCAATGCGAGAGAGAGAGAGAGGGAGAGAGAGAGAGAGAGAGAGAGAGAGAGAGAGAGAGAGAGAGTGAGTAGGGTGGACTGCTGGAGCAGAGAAGTAGAACTACTGTTCAGGGTTTCAGGTCAGTTTCATCTGTAAAGATGCTTTTTTGTCTTTGTTTTTTTAATCAAGCAGCAGCACGTTGCTCATCAGTCATCACTCAAAATACTATATAAAGGACATCATTATTATGTGTTGTAATGTTACAGTAGGAATTTAGCTGAAAAAAATTCAGATTTTTTTAAATAGGTTTAGGGGGAGCTACGACAGACAACAACACAACCCTTACGAAAATTAACATTTTAATATTTTACTATAAATCCAGAGAAATGGTTACTATTGTTTAACTGTGGTAACCAAAAATGAAAAATTATTTTACAAATGTATTTATTTAAAAATAAATACAAATCCATTTGCAAAAAAACAAAAACAAAACAAGATTATTTTACTTTTATATAGGCTAATAAAAGCATGGTAATTTTTTGTAAGGGAAAAACATGACTCGTGTACAGTATTAGGATTTTTCTATAAAGATATTGTAGTATTGTAGAGTATTGTATTGTAAAGTGCAGTTTTGTTCAATCTTGAGTATTAAAGTCATGAGAGAGATGGATAACAGGGCAAAATAAAGAGACTGAAGAGAAAAATGGAAGTGAAGGTGCAGTTCAGGAGTCGAGAACTTTTAATTATTTTGCATGTCCCCAAATTAAAGATTTAAACCTTTTTTTATGTCAGGTCCATACAAAAAAATAGTTTTGTCCATGAATTTGTTTGTATGAGTTTGAATTTTCCAGTCAGATTTTTTTCCCAGTCCGCCCCTCCTGTAAATTAATGGCAAAGACATGGTTTCATTTACTACACATAGGCCTACTGAAGCTTGCAGTGTTTTCAACCTCTGCTGCCTCAATATAGGAGTACACGAGCACATAAACATAATTTCTAGAACTGCTCTGTGTCACTTCATGTGCATTTTACTTATTTTGAGAAAACTATCATCATATACAAAGAGACAGCAGTTTAAAAAAAAACACCAATGTTTCAGGAGTTTATTACACAGAATACGACACATGCTTATTAGATAACTGTATTTAAGTTGATGTATATGCTTTTATTTATTATTCTTTAATTTTCACAAATTTAGAAAAGTAATCAAAAAGTACTCAAAAGTAATTAGTTACATTACTTTAATAAAGTAATTGAAAAAGTTACACTACTATTACATTTTAAACAGGGTAACTTGTGATCTGTAACCTATTACATTTCCAAAGTAACCTTCCCAACACTGATTCTGAGTTACTACATTTCACAATGTGTAGTGGAGTTAATGTAGTCTACTCACAGTTGAGCTTTTTTCGCCCATGATTATATTTCCTAATTTAAATGTTCAAAACAGATATTACTTTTACAAACCCACAAAATGTTTAGAACATAGTTTTTCATATATACGGCTCATCTACTGGTCAAAGCTCGTCAAGGCTGCATATATTTTATCAAAAATACAGTATAAGTAATATTTTTAAATATTATTACAATTTAATTACTGTTTTCTATTTGAATTTGTTTTCAAATGTAATTTATTCCTGTGATGCAAAGCTGAATTTTCAGCATCATTACTCCAGTCTTCAATGTCATTTTGGCAATTGTCCCCCATAGCCTGGTTCGTTTGACTAGTGTGATCAGTTCGTTTAGCAGTCCCTGTCTCGGTTGGAAGAGGTGGGCAAGAGTACGATTCAGTCATATATAGATCAGTGAGTGTGAACGCTAACCGCGCCGGAGCGCAGATCTTCTGATACATGCTGCATGATTGCGTGAATATTTCAAAGCGGCAAATGCAATAGATGTGTGCAGCAATATATTGTGAGAAGGCCGTGTGTTACCGCGTCCCATACGACTCAAAATAATAAACCACAAAGTTAACAAAAGGATTTACTCCACTGTGTTGAGCGAGAGCGCTTCTCTGCTGTCTTCACGTGCTATCTGAAACTTCCTATTTCCCATTAATGAAGTCGTGTTAAAGAGCTCATTGCATTCTTCTCTGTTAAAACAGTGGACAGTGGTTTGTGAATGTTGATGCTTAGCCTAAATAATTTGATCGGGAGCATCCCCTCCTGTGACCCATGATGTGTCTGTATGTGTATTCAGAGCCTGTGAGCCACGGACTTTCATAATAATAAAAAACTGTGTTAACGCGCGATAAAATAATTATTGCGTTGATCATTTAATGTGATAACGCGTAAACTTGCCCAGTCCTAATATTTATATATATATATATATTTATTTGTTTTTCATGAATGTATTTTACAACAATACAAAGAGCAATGTGTAACATTTTAAGCCCTAGACTTAAAATTCACTTTTAAATAATGTTTTTTTTTTCAATAAATATTTAGATTTTCTAAAATTATTGTGCACTGATGATTTTAGAGTAACTTTTGCTGCTGAATTATCCACTAACCGTAATAGTATTTTGGTCATAGATTATGATTATATGAGTTTTCGTTTGTTATTTTTCTTTAAAATTACGTTTTTATTCTATATGAAATAGATTGTGTTTAACACACAAACGAGTGACGATCAGGTCAACACACAGAAGTTATACATTGATTTAAAAAACTGTGCCAGTAACGGATCAATATATATCGGTATATATCCAAATACACAGAATATTTCGGATCAGATCGGTTCTGAAAAAATTGTATCAGTACATCTCTAGTAAATAAAGTAATATTTAGGGGATTTTGGGGGAGAACGTTTCTTTAATTGTAATAAAAAATAATTGCAATGAAAAAAAAAATATAACGCATTTCCTCTAAAATAGGCTTTTTTAATTTATTTTGGCAAAATGCAGTTCCTAATGTTTTCTCTTAAGTGTGTCTTATCCTGAAACTGTCTTATGTGTGTCTCTGTGGTATTCTACAAATTTGTCAGCTTTAATCTCATGCTGTGACTTGTCTGTTGGCAAAGAGCACTTACACGTGTGTTTGTGTGTGTGTGTTCAGTCAAAATACAAGACAGAGATAGGACTGAATGTGTTTATGGTAAAAACACTATATTATGCTTCAGCATTTACAGATTTTCGTCTTTAAAATAAATTTCCAATTAAATTAGTAAATTAAATATAATAAATATGTATTTTTATTCTTCAGGAACTATTTATAATGGTAAGATTGTCTTTGGATTTGTGTCCAAGGTTTTTACTAAAAGTCTTGAGAGAGTTAGAATGGCAGTCTGCTTGCGAATGTGACCGAGATAAGGTGAAAAGCACATACTGTGGTGAGTTCATGTTGACATTTGCTGCTTTATACAAACTCTAGCATTCTGTCAGCCTGCTATTCAGAACTCGTAGTTTGTACTTTACTCTTCCCTCTCTGGAAATATGTGGATTTTGCTACATAGGACTGAATTCTGAGAAAGAAAAACCTCCTGTAATTTTACTGTAATTTTCCTCAGTATATTATGCTCTGTCATATATCTTAATTTCCCAAAAATAAATGATAAATTTACCTGCTTGTCTTGACACTGGCTGTTTCTCTGATAACCTATGTATATTGACAAGACATATATTTGATACCTGTGTGTTTTATTTTGGAAATAGATCCTTACATATCTAAACATTTCCTTTTGGTTATTATCAAATCACAATGTGTTTGATTTTTCCAGTTGTTAAAATATAAACAAACATTCTGATATATTTATTAGAAGTTAGATTATTTCCAGGACTAGATTATTCCCAGACATTGTCTTGTGCTTTAGAATATACTGTAAATATTTGCCCAATTCTACTGAGTAATGCAATATCATTAAATAGTGGAGTTATGTTAAGTTTGCATCTGTTGAAATAGTTGAGTTTGCATCTGATTCACAGTTTGCATCATAATTCTAATTTAGAGTTTGCATCATAATTCTGATGTAGAGTTTGCATCATAATTCTGATTTAGAGTTTGCATCATAATTCTGATTTAGAGTTTTAATATTGGAAGTAGTAGTAATGTATATAAATCAAAAATATTTGTAGCATTCTTACTCTGTTCAATTTGTTTTTAAACAGCAGATATTGTCTTTTAAACTAGACATTTACTAAATTTTAATTCCTTTACACTATAAAAAGTTGTAATCATTAAATTGTTACCTGATTTAACCCATAAACACTTGGTTTGTTGTTGTAAATTATTTTATAAAGGTTGATTCATTGATATTACGTAGTATTTTTGACTTTAATAAATTAATTTAATTTACAGTTTTAGGTCACCAGTCAGTCACACACACACACACACACACACACACACACACACATACATATATGTATATTATATATATATATATATATATATATATATATATATATATATATAAAATAAAAAAATAAAAAAATTATAATAACAATAATAATAATAATAATAATAATGTGAACTGAAGTATCAATAATATTTCAAAAACAGGTCTGAGTTTATTACTCTTGACTAGGGAGTTGAAAAACCCTTAAGGGGATAGTTCACTCAAAAATAAAAATCATAATAAAAGTCATCATTTACACTTAATTTGTTCCAAACCTGTTTGCGTTTCTTTTTTTCTATTGAACATAGCTATCTTCCATTGAAGATATTTTGAATAATGTGGGTAACCACAGTTTTTGGTCCCCATTCACTTCAATAGTGTGGGAAAAAAATACTATAAATGTCAATGAGGAGCAGAAACTGTTTTGTTACTCACATTCTTCAAAATATCTACAGCAGAAGAAAGAACTCATACCGGTTTGGAAGAACTTGATGGTGAGTGAAAGATAATAAAATTGCAACTTTTGGTAAACTATCCCTTTAAACCATTGGTCTCAAACTCAGTTCCTGGAGGGTCACAGCTCTGCACAGTTTAACTCCAACCCTAATCAAACAAACCTGATCCAGCTAATCAAGGTCCTCAGGATTACTAGAAACTTCCAATCAGGTGTGATTTGGAGCAGGCTGGTGCTAAACTTTGCAGAGCTGTGGCCCTCCAGGAATTGAGTTTGAGACCACTGCTTTAAACCATTGAGCGATTGTAAGAACACCAACCAGCAATCACCACGACATATCCTGAGGAGAGCTGAGTAACAGAGGATTTTCTGTTTTCTCTTTTAGCATGAGAATGTGATGATATTTCTGAATGCAGAGAAGCAACATTTTACCTGAGAAACTAAAAATAGACTTTCAGCTGCTGAACCTTCACCATAGATATAAATAAACCAAAAGCAGTCCTGGCTCACTTGCTCTTCAAGTCATTCTGAATCAGAGCAGAGAGTCATTGAATCCAGACCTACAGACAGTCCAGCGAAAGCCTGCTTCTTCTCTTTTTCAGTTAACAGCTTGTGGGCCAGAGGTTTTCACTGACTGGCAATTATAAATGAAATAAGAGATGTACAATAAGTCATTTTTTAATCCTGGTCACAGCTTCTGATTCACTTGATTTATTATGCATAATCATATGTGTTGTTTGCCCACTGGTTATTTATCCTGAAAATTATTTAATTTTAAATTGGCATTTGCATAATCTTGCATTGGGAACAAAACTTAACATATTTCAAAAGTTTAAATCCCTCAATCAGGGAATTTCTTTTTTATAAATATACATTTTCTGCCCAAGTGGTTGACTTAATCATCCCAACCTGGCAACCATGTGCACCTACACTCTGTACATTACAGACAAAAATGCTGATGATCTGAAAACACTGTTGTAATTTGTAATTTAGTGATCTCTATTGGGATATTCTGCTCTAATAAAAGTGTATTGAGCCAGTCTGTTTTCTTTCACTTGGTTTTTGCGCCTTTTTTGCTGCGAGTCAATCTGCAAGCAAATTGTGGGTTGACGTTCTCTTGATTTGTGCTTATGTGAAAGTGCAATAATTCTGATAAAATGTGGGGAAAAAATCATTAAAATGGCAATAATAGTGATTAATAATAAATTAGCAAAATATTTGTGATTAACCATTGAAACTTTATTGTACAGCCCTAAATAAAATATTTCATTCAGAATATATGAAAGCTAACTTACACTCTTTCTATCCTCTGCTGTTGGATAATCACAGATTTAACATTAAAAATAACACTTGTCCTTGCAGTTGCAATAATTACAGTGTCTTCAATGTATGTTGCAATTTTCAACAATCATTCAATCAAATGCTTTGCAGTTTCTTCTTTTGGTTGTCAAAATGTTCCCTTAGAAAACTACCTTTCTGTCACCTGTTATTCTGTTACAGTTTCGATGTGGAAAATGGGTTGTCGATCGGCCGCAGTCCATTGGACCTCAGTCCAGGCTCAGGTCTGGTCCTCCAGGCCAACAGCCAGAGGCGAGAGTCTTTCCTTTATCGCTCGGACTCAGATTTCGACCTCTCGTCCAAGACGATGTCCAGAAAGTCCTCAAATGCCAGCGAGCTGTAAGCTTTCATCACATACTAAAGCACAATATGTCATAGTACTCTGTCACTGGACTGACTCAACATATTTTTCTGATTTGCCATTTAATTGTTAGTTCATCTTTCATCATAGCTCTTGAAAGCAGTACATTTATTTCTATCTTTGTAAAAACTAAAGCCTATAGTAAATATAAAGTCAGTAACCTGTATTACTTCTGTAATCTCATGTATTTCCAAGTAAAATAATGATATTTTTTTTTTTTTAAGAAATGGAATTAAGAAATAAAGCTCACATATTAGGCTTGAGAGAGCGAGAGAGATCCTGTATTTTTAAATACAGCAAAGTGCAATGGAAAAAAAATGATTACGTTATTTATATTTTATTTATTTATATTTACAATTTTATTGAAAGCTGTATATATTTATTTATATGACAATCTCAGTCCTCCATAATTTGATCCATCAGGAAATGTTTTAATCTGTGATAAAAAAAAAAGTTTTTGTGACGTAAAGTAAATTCAGTATTGATTTCTTGTTAAATTTGTAATTTTGATGATGATCGTTGACTTCTCCTTTGCAGTCATGGGGAGGACATGATTGTAACGCCGTTTGCTCAGGTCAGTTGGTTATTGATTAAAAAAATGTATAATAAATCAGAATCAGAATCAGAATGAGCTTTATTGTCAGGTATGTTTACACATACGAGGAATTTGTTTTTGTGATAGAAGCTCCGCAGTGCAACAGAATGACAGCGACCCCCCAAAAAAATAATAATAAAAGAATTAAAAAATACAAAAAAATACGAATAATTGGGTAAGGAATGACAATATACAAATTGTGTATAAGTGTATGTGTATATTCAGTATATATGCCCTCTAGCTATATATAGGGCTGTCATGAGATTAATTTTTTTTATCAAATTAATTGCATGATGTACCGATTTCAAAATAATTGCACAAAAAAACAAAGATAAAGTTTTTATAATGTTAAATGAGAAAATCATTGAATAGACATTTACACTGCTGTTAGAATTCAACAAATAGTGCTATGAGATGAATGCGATTTAATTGGACATTAGTGAGTTGTAAAAAAAAGAAGAGCGTTAAATGCGTTCATAATTTTAATATGTTATTTCTTTGATCGAATGAACCTTTAATCAAACCATTAATCAGTGAACCATTAATCAAACTAGCATGTTAAATCGGCTGACCTTATATATTAAAGCTTTTTATATTTGAAATTTCACAAAGAGCTTGCAAAATTGTGCATGGCACTCTGCACACTTGTTTATAATAAGATGTGTGTAAGAAGGGGTTCTGTAGTTCTGTGGCCTTTGTATTGTGTAGATATGTGGATGTGTAATATGTCTTACAGTCACCCTGCACTGTGTGTGTGTGTGTGTGTGTGCGCGTGTGTGTGCGCGTGTGTGTGTGTGTGTGTGTGTGTGTCCTGCAGGTTCTTGCCAGTCTGCGTACAGTGAGAAGTAATGTTGCAGCTTTAACCCATGTGCAAGACAGAAACAACAAGTGAGTCTGTAGCAGAAACACCTTCAGACAGTCAGTGAATTACGGAGCACCACACATGACATGCAGGAAAAAATAGTAGGCTAAATCGTGCGCACGATTTACTAATCGAGGGAACGCAATAGTAATCATGTGCACGGTTTAGTACATTGAGGGAACGAATTAGTAAATAGTGCGCACAATTTATTTATTTTTTCTTACATGTCGTGTGCGGGGCTCCGTAGTGAATGGAAAGATTAATAAGAAAATGATTTATAACTTTTTTTTTACAACTTTTTTTCTGTAAATCAGGAGACTCGCTAACCCTCAGTCAGCCTGTAAAACAAGCCTGTCCGGTGAGTGTAAGAACTTGAGCTGGTCTAGCCAAAGATGAGGATTTTGTAGACCTCAGCCATATGTTTAGAGATGTAAAGGTCTGGAAATTATTAACATTACTGATGTTCTGACACCTGAGGTTGTTTGTTGCAGATGAGACATATCAGAAACTTGCCGTCGAGACTCTTGAAGAGCTGGACTGGTGTTTGGACCAGCTAGAGACCCTTCAAACACGTCACTCCGTCAGTGAAATGGCCTCCAATAAGGTATTTAAAGCAATATGTCAGTGAAAATCAAAAGTGAAATCGGAATCATTTGTTCTGGAATCAGGAATGTGGAATCATGAGTTGATGTACAAGCACTTGAAGTAATACAATTAAATTAAAATAACTGCATACAGAGCTGTCATATGACTTCAGAAGGCTACTTTTTTGATACTTCTAGTATTAAATATAGTTTAATTAAATAAATTGTTTATTAATATGTTTTTGGGTACAGTGAAGTAGTACATTTTAAGGTCTTTGTTAATAATAACATTTGAGTAACTTTATTTGAATTAAATTCCCATTTGATGTTGTGCATGTTCCACACCCAGAGCCATGCATAAAGATAGCAACAATGCAATACAATACCAGCATATTTCAGTCCAATACTAAAGAGAAACGTGGACGTAAGCAATGTTGACAGAGTGCTTGCAGTTATTACAGTGCACAAGACACAGTGTAGTACAGTATGTTTACTATTAGTCAAAAGTGTGGTCTTTTTTGACAGAATTTATGTTTCTCATCAGACATTTTTTTCTTTTTTTTTGTCTCTTTTATTGCAATGCTCCATATTCAGTTTATATTTAATGTTAACCAGAGTTATGAATCATTTCACTGATTCATGATTACCTAACCCCGGCATGCACTGCAGTGTGCGACTGAGTGTCTCCTCACACAGATTTTGGTATGGACTCAGTTACCATGGTAACCAAGTAACAGTGGGATGATTTTACTGTAGGGCTCTGACTGCTGATTACTGGCAGTGTTTTAACCTTTTGAGACCCTGCAGCCTCATTTGAGGACATTACATTTTTGTTAATTTCTCTGAGACTGTTAATGCCACAGTTTTAAGTCTGGATGTCCTGTACAGAGCACATTCAAGGCTTTTCAGAGATACCAAATGATTGGATGTTTCACATGACCACTCCCTCTCCTTGGTGTCTGAAATTAATTTAGTGACACTCTTATGGAAATATGATAATATTTTGTAGTTATCATTTAAATATGTCTAATTTTAAAATTCTGTGTCATAAATCAACATCTCAGGAAAATGTTAAGGGGTTTAAAATCAAAATATGACTTTGTTACTAAACAGGACATTGACTCATACATGTCCTCACATGAGGACACCGGGACTAAAAGCATATTTATTACGCATTTTTGGAGACATAACAAATTAATAGAGAAAGAAATTATATTTCAATATTCTATAAAATATTATATATATTATTATGAAAATCTTGTCAATTATTACTCCCATTATTACACTTCTTTTTTCATTACATGTTTCCCCAAAAACACATTAATATGCAAATTAGATTTAGTTTATAGATACATTGTATATAATGAGAAAACCCATTAATGTTAATTTTACACATATTTTGCAGAAAGAAAAATGGTATATTGAATCATTCTGTTATAACATAGTTGAGAATCATCTTTATACAAAGTTTGGTAAAAAAATAAAATAAATCTTGAAATCTAAAAATGTATCGGTGATTTAAAAAATCAATTGATTTTGCATATGTATCTTCATTCATGTCTTTTCATTTTTTTTTTTTAAACTGAGTCCCGCATAGCATAGCATAACTTATGAATGAAATGCATGAATGCAGAGCACAAGGCTGCACTGGGAAATTCCATGTTCAACGCATGACATGCAATGTGCATCTGTGCTTGCAAAGTGAACGAAACTGCTTTGCAGCAATTCACACCAGCCAATAGGGGCTATTCCAGACAGGCTGGAAAGATAGAGGCAGCTAGTTAGAAAAAAAAGCCACAGTTCAAAGGATATTTACATTTTCAAATAAACTGTGACAATGTGTCAAATTAACTTTTTGTACCAATGGAGTCTATGTGTGTCATACAGTAAGATAGACCCACTGTACTCGTATGAGGACATATTTTTGTGCAAAAACTAGTTCCTGTACAAAAACAAATTTTAGGTATTATACTTATTAGGTCCTACATATCCCAAATAGCAAGAACAATTATAAAATGCATACCAGGTAAACTTTCGCGTCTCAGGAGGATAAGATTCATTTTCTGCATCTACTGCTTACACTCAAAAAAATATTTCACCCCAAAAGTTAAAACTTATGTAATTCAATTAGATGTCAATTTTCCATCCAATTTAATCACATAAATCCAATGCAAAAGTTAACATTTGTTTAAGCTTCACCCTTTCATGTTCAGTTGACGTAAATGAATTAAATACATTTTATGAAAACTGATGAACTGTGATTTAAGCTTGTAAAATACATAAACTTTACTCATTTTCAATAACTTATTGTTACTTGCTTTATATAATCACCTTACCTTTTCTTAATTCTATTAAATAAATTGACAAAACATGTTACACTTTCAAACATTTATTGTAGTAATTGGCCCATGATGAAAGTAACATCCAATCTGGCCAAAAAAAACAAAAAAACACATGAAAGCAGCACATACTGTAATGCAGTACTTAACAAATAAAAACAACTGCCCACAACTAACAGGGATCAACAAGAAACCATTTTAACATCAAAGATTAATTTCACATTTTCAAGGTAATACTGTCATATTATTGCATAGTACAGTAAACAATGTGCTTTCTCCTGATCTATAACACAAAACAGAAATGTAAATGGTCCATTCTCTTCCTAAATATTTGTTAAAATAATTAAATAACCAGGACCCTTTATACAATAAAATAAAAATAAAATACAATAAAAAAGAAGTAATAATAATTAAAACAAAAGGGAAAAAATAAAAGCAAATATTTTACTTCACGTGAATCAAGTTTTCAACACTTTTTAAATACATATAACAGGTTTTCACATTTCAGCATTTAGGCCATTACAATGTGTCCTACTCATTGCAGAGGGGTATGCTGCATACCAAAATATCTTCTCAGCCATGCCTTCAAAAATGTCAGACCTTTGTTTTGATGGTGGAATAAGTAGCATTCCACCAACAAGGAAGCAGGAAAGTGCAGTCTCTTGCATGCTGGAGTTAGTGTCATCAGTTTGTAGAGGGCATTCTTGTCTAAATGTTTTCAATGTTCCTCCAGTTGTTGGAAATATGTAGGCAACCAGTGAATGTCCTTTTCACAGAAACATTTTAATTTTAAGTGCTTGAACCTTTGGGGAAAGCTTGCTGCCCACAACTCCAACATCACCAGACTCATCCTCAGCACCAGCACCTTCTTTGCAAATCACAAAAAGCCCCAGAGTGGTCTCAGAAATTTATTTTTCTGCTTCTTCAGGGTTGCAGTCCTAAGGCAAAAGTAAGTAAATAAATATTAAATAATTTAATAATAATAAATAAATAAATAAATAAAGAACACATTTTCAGTTTCACTGAAATATTTGCAACATACAGGCTGGCAATGTAAGTTAGGTCCTTAAAAAGGGCATACGTATACAAACCTGGAATTCTTTGATGACTGTTGTCACGTCTTCACTGAGGTACACACATAGACTCTGGATGACAATCTCGTTTGATGTGTATGTCACCACACTGAAAATTTGACACAAAATTATACAATCAGAAATGGCACTATAATAAATACTTATTATAGTTTGATATTTTTTATTGCTTCTTAAGAAATTAAATGCAAAAAAAAAATATATATATAACAACACTTACTGTAATTGAGTGATTGCCCCAAACTGAAGATAATGTGGAATTATGTCACAATGATGAGGTCTCGGAAATAGTAAAGATGCATATAACTTCAGTTTTGTAATGAAAACTCTGCATTAAAAGAATGCTGATCGACTCAATGTACAAAATTAGTTTTAAATGGAAATCCTATAAACTTTTACATGTATCTTTCATATACTCATATAACTTAATGTCTAAAAAAGAGAGAAAAGATCAACACTTTTACAAAGAAATGAAACTAGTACAGTTTACAAAACACATAAACATATTACAAAAAACAAACTATACATACCTTAAGTGAGTGATTGACTTTAATCCGATTCAATGTGGAATTATGTCACAACGAAGTCTCTGGAATATTAAAAACGACATGATTAGATTTTTATAATGAAAGTACAACTCAGCATGAAAAGAATGAATGTTCCACTTCATGGAAATAATTTTTTTTAACAGAACATCTTACAAAATGTTACATGCAACTTTCATATTATGTCGAGGATGTTTGTACAACGCTTTAGCGTAGTTGCAAAGTATATTTATAGAAAAGCAAAATGGAAGGTTACATAGAGATGGCTAATCTATTATTTAAAAAACAGAAAAAAAAGAAAGAAAAGTTAAGGCAAGTAACGTTAATCAGCCTAAAAAGATGCACACAGTCGACCATGTACCTTAAAATGGTTCAATTTGCATATATTTGATAACATATTTGTTTTTACCCGAGATCCTAACGTTAACAGTCAACTTAACGTACATGTTCTAACATATTTGCAAAGTGAATGTAAATTACGTCTAACGTTAGATGACAGTTAAAAAACACGCCTAATCTGCTTAAGTGCAAAAAAGTAAAATAAAATAAAAAAAACAATGTAACGTTAGACTTAGTAAGCCTACATAACGTTACTCAAACGGTATGGGCCGTAAGGTTTAAAATGATCAAGAAAAAGTTAGCAGGGAAGGCCGAAAATAGTTCATTCACTAAAAAGTGCAGTTGGCAGCTACTGTAAATCAAGATAGATCATATAATACAAAATAGCTTATATGTTAAAGTCTACATCAATTATACATGAAGAAAATATCTTACCTTTTATAATCTCCTCAACCGTTCTCCATTAATCTTCTCACCGCTGAATCACTGTCGTCACGCGCTCTGGTTGAAATCCCGCCTTCAGGTTTTTTTTTTTTTTTTTTTTATGCGCATGCGCAACATTCGCATTCACGCTTTACTGCAACGAATTAGGCATGGTTTATGTAATTTGATCAGGTTGGTTTCGGATCCATTACGTTCATGTTGAGAAAGCTTAATTCAGAATAATAATAATTATTTCATAATTTTTTAAATATACTTTATTTAAATAGTTTACTTCATTTCAATTACTGGCAAGAATCATTTTTTTGAGTGTACAGTTCTATTTCGTTATAATTATTACACCGATATCAGCACATTAGTGCCTGTCAATTTTTCATCAGCGCTGGTTTCTGCAAATATTTTTCCCATAGCGACTAAAAAAAACAATCCTTGTATGCCATGAACTGAATTAACCAGCTATGAGGAGAATCACAACATTACAGACTTTAATTATATGAGAATCAGACAAAACAGCTTTAATAAGTGAAGGAACTATGATCCCACGAAGCATTGCAATTGACATTAATTGAATTAAAAATGCTAGAGAAATATAAAACAAAAAGTTGTTTATTCAATTCAATTCAATCCAAGTTTATTTGTATAGATGTAAATCCCGTGGCAAAACAGAGAAACAAATAGAGATATCATTAGCATAGCTGCTGATCCAACAAAGTAAAATTAATTAGTTTAACCCAAGCTAAAGAATAAGAATGCACATTTGATCAGATGCAACTGCAGCCACAAATTATGAGATGCATTATTCAAATGCTTGGCGAAAGAGATATGTTTTTAATCTAGATTTAAACAGAGAGAGTGTGTCTGAACCCCGAACATTATCAGGAAGGCTATTCCAGAGTTTGGGAGCCAAATGTGAAAAAGCTCTACCTCCTTTAGTGGATTTTGCTATCCTAGGAACTACCAAAAGTCCAGCATTTTGTGACCTTAGGGAGCATGATGGGTTGTAGCGTGGTATAATTCTAGTTAGTTATGCAGGAGCTAAACCATTTAGTTCCTTATAGGTAAGTAATGATAATTTGTAACTGATACGGAACTTAATAGGTAGTGTCACGTTCGGTGTTACAGATAACACGGGAGAGAGAACCAATTGCAGGTAAGTCGTTTATTTAAAGGGTAATCCAAAGGGGTAAACAGTCCAGGCAGGGTCAAAACCAGAATATCCAAAGATAACATAAACAAGACACGAAGACAAGGTAAGGCAAGGCAAGGCAAGGCAAGAAGCGACGGACATGAATAACGATCAACATTAAACAAGGATTCCGTGACACATACACAGACAGACCGGGTATAAATACACAGAAGGTGAATGAGGGAACTGGAGACAGGTGGGGAATAATCAATTAACTCAAACAAGGAGGAAGGTGATCAAATAAGGGAACAGACAGTTAATAAGGCGACAGACACCGTGGGAAAGGAGGACATCTAGTGGAAACCCAGGGACACAACCCAGACACTGTGACAGTACCCCCCCTCTACGGAGCGGCTCCCAGACGCTCCACGACAGACACAAAACAGAGACCAGGAGGGAGGCGGACAGGTGGAGGTTCAGGGGGAGGGACGGAGGGCCAGAAAAGAAAAACATGGGGAACAGACACCAGAAGTGTGAACACCAAACAGGGAGACCAGGAGGGAGGAGGACCGGAGGAGGTTCAGTGGGAGGGACGGAGGGCCAGACTGACAGAGAGGAACAGGGACAGGAGTGAACATGGCCTGACACTGCTCATGAAGATCATTGGTGACTTGTATTTGCTCATGAAGATCAATGGTGACTTGCCTTTGTTCTTGAAGATCACCGGTGACTTGACTCAGTCCTTGAAGATCACCGGTGACTTGACTCAGTCCTTGAAGATCACCGGTGACTTGACTCAGTCCTTGAAGATCACCGGTGACTTGACACAGTCCTTGAAGATCACCGGTGACTTGACTCAGTCCTTGAAGTTCACCGGTGACTTGACACAGTCCTTGAAGATCACCGGTGACTTGACTCAGTCCTTGAAGATCACCGGTGACTTGACTCAGTCCTTGAAGATCACCGGTGACTTGACTCAGTCCTTGAAGATCACCGGTGACTTGACTCAGTCCTTGAAGATCACCGGTGACTTGACTCAGTCCTTGAAGATCACCGGTGACTTGACTCAGTCCTTGAAGATCACCGGTGACTTGACTCAGTCCTTGAAGATCACCGGTGACTTGACTTGACTCTGAAAGGTCAACGGTGACTAGCCCTGACTCTGGAGGATCCGCGGTGACTACCCCTGACTCTGGAGCATCCGCGGTGACTAGCCCTGACTCTGGAGGATCTGCGGTGACTAGCCCTGACTCTGGAGGATCCGCGGTGACTAGCCCTAACTCTGGAGGATCCGCGGTGACTAGCCCTGACTCTGGAGGATCCGCGGTGACTAGCCCTGACTCTGGAGGATCCGCGGTGACTAGCCCTGACTCTGGAGGATCCGCGGTGACTAGCCCTGACTCTGGAGGATCAGCGGTGACTAGCCCTGACTCTGGAGAGTTCACAGGCACCTGACTCGACTCTGGAGAGTTCACAGGCACCTGACTCGACTCTGGAGAGTTCACAGGCACCTGACTCGACTCTGGAGAGTTCACAGGCACCTGACTCGACTCTGGAGAGTTCACAGGCACCTGACTCGACTCTGGAGAGTTCACAGGCACCTGACTCGACTCTGGAGAGTTCACAGGCACCTGACTCAACTCTGGAGGGTCAACTGGCACCTGACTCGACTCTGGAGGGTCAACTGGCACCTGACTCGACTCTGGAGGGTCAACTGGCACCTGACTCGACTCTGGAGGGTCAACTGGCACCTGACTCGACTCTGGAGGGTCAACTGGCACCTGACTCGACTCTGGAGGGTCAACTGGCACCTGACTCGACTCTGGAGGGTCAACTGGCACCTGACTCGACTCTGGAGGGTCAACTGGCACCTGACTCGACTCCGGAGGGTCAGCTGAGACTCTCCTCCTTTGCAGCGGCGCTGGGCAAGCAGCCATCTTGGGCCATGACTCTGGACAGGCGGCCATCTTGTACTGAGGTGCTGGGCTGGTGGCCATCTGGGGTTGTGGCGCTGGACTGGTGGCCATCTTGTACTGTGGCGCTGGACCGGTGGCCAATTTGGGCATTGGCGCTGGGTTAGCGGCCATCTTGTGCTGTGGCGCTAGGCTGACGGCCATCTTGGGCTGTGGCGCTGAACCGGTGGCCAATTTGGGCATTGGCGCTGGGCTGGCGGCCATCTTGTACTGTGGTGCTGGACCGGTGGCCAATTTGGGCATTGGCGCTGGGCTGGCGGCCATCTTGGGCTGTGGCGCTGGAACGTTGGCCAATTTGGTCATTGGCGCTGGGTTAGCGGCCATCTTGTGCTGTGGCGCTAGGCTGACGGCCATCTTGGGCTGTGGCTCTGAACCGGTGGCCACTTTGGGCCTTGGCGCTGGGCTGGCGGCCATCTTGGGCTGTGGCGCTGGAACGTTGGCCAATTTGGGCATTGGCGCTGGGCTGATGACCACCCCGCCGGAAGAGACAGAAGTGGCTGGGGCATCCCACCGAAGCCGATGCTGCAGGTAGCGCACGAATTCCCAGAATTCCAGTGTCTCTAACTGCGCCATCTCCTCCCATGACACTGGATCATCCAGCCCGCCATTGAAATAGTCCTTGAGGGCCGCATCGTTGTAGCCCATGCCCTCAGCCAGGGACCAGAACACCTGAGCCAGGGCACCCACTTCATTGCCCTCTTGGCGGAGGGCGGTCAATCGAAGGTACTTGGTTCACCGCTCCGCCATCTTGGCTGGGGAACGGAAAAATGACATACCGCTGGTTCCTACTGGGACGGAGTCCTTCTGTCACGTTCGGTGTTACAGATAACACGGGAGAGAGAACCAATTGCAGGTAAGTCGTTTATTTAAAGGGTAATCCAAAGGGGTAAACGGTCCAGGCAGGGTCAAAACCAGAATATCCAAAGATAACATAAAGGCAAGGCAAGCCAAGCCAAGCCAAGCCAAGCCAAGCCAAGGCAAGGCAAGGCAAGGCAAGGCAAGGCAAGGCAAGGCAAGGCAAGGCAAGGCAAGGCAAGGCAAGGCAAGGCAAGGCAAGGCAAGAAGCGACGGACATGAATAACGATCAACATTAAACAAGGACTCCGTGACACATACACAGACAGACCGGGTATAAATACACAGAAGGTGAATGAGGGAACTGGAGACAGGTGGGGAATAATCAATTAACTCAAACAAGGAGGAAGGTGACCAAATAAGGGAACAGACAGTTAATAAGGTGACAGACACCGTGGGAAAGGAGGACATCTAGTGGAAACCCAGGGACACAACCCAGACACTGTGACAGGTAGCCAGTGCAGAGACTGTAGACTTGGGGTAATATGATCATATTTTCTTGACCTGGTAAGGACTCTAGCCGCTGCATTTTTGACTACCTGTAGCTTGTTTATTGAAGAAGCAGGACAACCACCTAGAAGTGCATTACAATAGTCCAGTCTAGAGGTCATAAATGCATGAACTAGCTTTTCTGCATCAGAAACATGTTTCGTAGCTTGGCAATGTTTCTAAGATGGAAGAATGCAGTTTTTGTAACATGGGAATATGCTTTTCAAAAGACAAGTTGCTGTCTAATATAACACCCAGATTTTTGACTGTAGGGAAGTAACAGTACATCCGTCTAGTTGCAAACTGTGGTCTACTAGATTCTGTGTACTGTTTTTTGGTCCAATAATTAATATCTGTCTTTGAGACCCTTGGCATAGGGTACAAATTTGTACCCTTGTGATTTGTACCTTAAGAGACCAGTTTTGTACAGAGGTGGGAAGTCCAGGGGCCAAAGAGTAAAAGACCAGCAGCCGATTTCACCAGAGGAACCAAGTCATTCCTTCCAAATCACAAATGACTCTCAAATTAAATCCTAAGTCCTCAAAGAGTTGCAAAATGCTTCATGTTGCAATACATGAATTACTCCCAAAATGCACTGCAGTATGAATAATAATTTTCACCACTGTTGAGGATCAGATGATAAATGTTCATGGCTAAATGCCTAATTCCAAAACGTGTTTTTTTTCCTCAATATTCTACTCTGCATTTAACCCATCCAAAGTGCACACACAGAGCAGTGAATACACGGCAGTCCTCTATAACCACTAAGCCATGCACTCTTCGCTTTAAATCAAGATATTTAATCGAGATCATACAATCATCAAAAGCATAAGTCACCTGCTAGATCAAGAGTTGTATCAGCATTGCACAAATGTTTGCTGCAAAACAATAATGCAATTGTTTAGAATACATTTATATGAAATCATCTGCTGAGTTCATGGGTGGAGCAAAAATATGGCAGGACTTTTACTCGTTGGCCCCTGGACTACCCAAATCTGGTAAGAACCATGCGCCAAAAGGAAGAAACAGAAGAAACCGGACGTTCTTTTAAATTGAGATTCAAGCAGCCAATCAGGGCTGGCTCTACAAATTGTACCTTAACCTTTAAAAGAAACGGTACATATATGTACCTTTTAATGTTTGGGAACATATATGTACCTTTTTGACCCTCAAAAAGGTACATACATGTACCTTGAGGTACAGTAATAAGCCTTATGGGGTACATTAGTGTATATTGTACCTTGGGGGACAGAAATGGACTCCTACTGTACCCCTATTTCTGACAGTGTACACAGATCGCACTATTACATTAAAAATAGGTTACGGGTTAAAAGCATATACAATCGATTAACAGCCTTGGAGCTCACAAGAGGTCTGTCTTTTAAAGTTTTATCAGTTATTGTTAAAAATCCATTTCTGGAGTTTTTACTTCTGGAACTTGACTGTTGCAAATATGTTTCTAATGTTTTATTCATTTTATGTGTTGTATTATTTTTAGTTTAAAAGAATGCTCAACAGGGAACTAACTCAGCTGTCAGAGACCAGCCGGTCAGGAAACCAGGTGTCAGAGTTCATAGCAAGCACAATTTTACGTGAGTGATTTTGACATTTATATGCACAAATCTAGAGACTGGATCTGTGATAACATGGTGTGTTTAGCATTAATTCAGAGAAATATATATTCAGTATTTTTCTTATGTTTTCCTATACTGTGTCTTTCTTTCAAACTGAATTTAGCTCAGGGCTTTTCACATACTCTGTGGTTTGTGTTGCAGAAAAGCAGCATGATGTGGAGATTATGTCAGCAGCATGTAAGGAGGAGAAAAAACGCCGTCCAATGTCTCAGATAAGTGGAGTGAGAAAACTGAGCCCCAGTCCGAGTCTCCCTCCAACAGGCATTCCTCGATTCGGTGTCAACACACAACATGAGAGCCTCCTGGCCAAGGTGTCCCTTCATTACACTCTTTGTCAGTTCTACTGTAGATCAGAATTGTGAAATATAAACAAAAACTTGCGATTACCTTTTTTATTTTTTATCCCGTGGTGGAAACAGAAAAACAGAATTGCAAAATTTAAACTTATAGGAAAAAAAGACACATTTGTGTTCAAATCTCACAATTCTGACTTTTTTCCTCTGAAATGCATGAAATTCAGATTTTTTTTTTTAATGTAATTCTATAGTGGAAACAGGCTTCCATAATAATTAGGCCAGTGGGTCTCAACTATGCTAGTTGTCCACAAAAATATTCAAGTGACCATGGCTTTTTACAGTTGTTTGTGATTTAATGTAACATCATTTTTTCTCTGTTTTTTTCACTCACAATTTCTACCCAATAAAATAATTTAGTGTCTGGAAAAACTAGAAACATGTATTGTCATTATAAAAAATGCCCATGGAAATTTAAGACTGATTTTCACATTCATTTACATGACTTTTCAAAAGTCTAGAAATCACAATTTTAAAATGATTTAGTTTAAGTGTTTTAGCTTGACAGCAAAATGTTGATGTGCAGAACACACACTGGCTAGATCTACTTACAACAAAATTATTATGGGTTTTATTAATTTTTACTTTTTTTATTATTATTATTCATACCTAACAGAAAGTATTATGCATATTTTGAAAATACATCATAAAATACATTAAGGTCTTACAAATCGATCTGTGTTTATAGTAAGTAAACTGAATTAAACAAAATGTTTTTGTTTTTAGAATTTTAGTTTAGTTCAGATATTTATTTAAAATGTTTAAATATACATTTTTTCAGTTAGTTCAGTATTTTAAATATTTAGATTATTTGGAACACAACAAACTATTTTTAGTGAAATATTTTGATGAAGAAATTATGCTATCTTTCATGGATTCATAGTGCTATATTATTTCTGTTCATGTTATTATAAGTGCTCTTCTTTGGAGTAGAATGACTGTATTTTTCTCTCCAGGAGCTTGAGGACATCAATCGTTGGGGAATAGATATTTTTAAGATAGCAGAGCATTCTGGGAATCGGCCACTGACGGTCATAATGTACTCCGTTTTTCAGGTAGGACATTTTGTCTAGAAATATATTTTGACATAAATGTTTCACTGCTTCGCTATTTCCTACAATATCAATAAATTGTATCACTGGTATGTAGCATTAACCGAAAATACTGTAGCTTTTCTGTATATATTTTTACGCTGGCTTTAACTGCAGATTTACCTGACAGTTGATTATATTTTTATACTCGGTAATTGCCAGGAGCGAGATTTGCTCAAGACCTTTAAGATCCCATCAGACACCTTCTTAACTTTCCTCATGACTTTGGAAGATCACTACCATCTGGACGTGGCCTACCATAACAATATCCACGCTGCAGACGTTGTGCAGTCCACAGACATTCTTCTCTCCACACCTGCCCTAGAGGTCAGTCTGGATCACGCACATACATAGTGCTCATGGGAAGTAACCTCTGAACAAACCATTGTTAACACCAGGATATTATTATTATTTTACTTTCAGGATGTGTTCACAGACCTTGAGATCATGGCTGCTCTGTTTGCGAGTGCTATTCATGATGTGGACCATCCAGGAGTGTCGAACCAGTTCCTTATTAACACAAGTACGACTCTTTAACGACAAACCATTAAAATAACTCCCAGATCCATCCCCACATCCATCCAACGCTCATTTAAAAACTGATGCACCGAAATTACAATTCTGGATTGAAACCAAGAATGCTGAATCAAACTAAAACCAAAAATAAATAAATGTTATTTAAATGATGATACGCCATCACTACTATAAAGCCAGCGGGATCTTAGCATGTCACTTTTCTTGGCACTCTTTCAGACTCTGAACTGGCTCTCATGTATAATGACGCCTCAGTGTTGGAGAACCATCACTTGGCTGTGGGCTTCAAGCTTCTCCAGGAGGAGAACTGTGATATCTTCTGCAACCTCAGCAAGAAACAACGACAGTCCCTGCGACAGATGACTATAGATATGGTGAGACTTTTATAAATATCTATTACACCTCTTTCAGGAATTCTTGAATCTGATTGGCCAGTCACTATAAAATGAGGTTAGTGATTCCCCGATAACAATCATCGTCATTAGCAATGCTGAATAACACACCGCTCATCCGGGTATTTGAGGCCGGTGCAATAGTGTAAAGGACCGCGCTGATAACATATGTGACCCTGGACCACAAAACTAGTCTTAAGTGTCAATTTTTCGAAATTGAGATGTATGCACCATCTGAAAGCTGAATAAATAAGCTTTCCGTTGATTTATGGTTTATTAGGATCAGACAATATTTGGCTGAGATGCAACTATTTAAAAAATCGGAATCTGATGGTGCAAAGAAAATCTAAATACAGAGAAAATCGCCTTTAAAGTTGTCCAAATGAATTCTTAGCAATGCATATTACTAATCAAAAATTAAGTTTTGATATATTTACAGTAGGAAATGTACAAAATATCTTCATGGAACATGATCTTTACTTAATATCCTAATGATTTTTGGCATAAAAGAAAAATCGATAATTTTGACCCATACATTAAGGTTTTTTTGGCTATTGCTAAAAATGTAGCCCAGAGACTTAAGACCGTTTTTGTGGTCCAGGGTCACATATCATGCCTGTAAGAACAGGGTGAGCAGAAGTATGCAAATACATATGTTGACAGGCAGATAAGACAGCCCTTGGACTGAGGGATATGATTGCATGGAAAAACATGGTCCTTAATTAATGAGTTGCTGTGTAATAAGCAGGGTAATGTACACCTAGCCGGTTGTTGTCGCAGTACAAACCCCAGCAGGGTGATTAGGACACTGACATGAACTGGCTGGATGTCCATTATCACTTACATAAATCTAATCTAAGTAAATGATGACAGGATTTTTTATACCTATCCATTTAAGGAAAATATAGTAACAGTTAATGGTTTATTATTTTACATCATTACCAGATTTCTGATAGTAATGATGTATGAGTGAATGACACAGATTCAGTAAGTGTTTCTAAATGATTCACTGAGGTAATGAGTGATATGTGACTCATTTGTGAGTCAAGTTCATAAGAGTTGTTCAGTTGTGTATCAGACTACTCCGGTCTCTCTTTGTTGTTTTATTTGAAAATACTGTTCATGAAACCGGATGATGTGGGGGAAACCTTTCTAAGATGTCCCATTTCAGATTCAGTGTTTTTAATACTTATAGATCTAATATCAAATTCCCCGTTGTCTCTCCAGGTATTAGCCACTGACATGTCCAAACACATGAATCTCCTGGCTGACCTGAAGACAATGGTGGAAACTAAAAAAGTGACCAGTCTGGGAGTCTTGCTGCTGGATAACTACTCAGACCGGATACAGGTAGAGCACTTCTCACTCTATCAATACAAAGTACAATTCTAGTCAGCCTTACCAACTCTATTTAGGTACATTTGTTTTGTGATTAATCAAGCATTTTTTGGCTTTTCAGTACTAATCATTCTTTTCTTTGAAAGGTGCTTCAGAATATGGTTCACTGCTCAGACCTCAGCAACCCCACGAAACCGCTGGAGCTCTACAGACAGTGGACAGACCGCATCATGGTGGAGCTCTTCAGTCAGGGGGATCGAGAGCGTGACAAGGCCATAGACATCAGCCCCATGTGTGACAAACACACAGCTTCTGTGGAAAAAACTCAGGTATGTCTGGGAGGGTCTGCAAAAAATGAAAAGAATGACATTATTTGTTAAGGCTGTCAAAGGTAGTGTATTTATGAAATTATAAAATATGTTTCAAATAATAAAAATGTGAATAAAGATGTAAATATAAAGAGTTTTCTGATACTCTTTTAATAATTTGTGAAATTACAAAAGCCAAATGTTCCAAGAAGGTTTTATAATATCACATTTAATATTTTCTCACAGTGTATAAATAGATTTTAACCGTAAGAAAAGAAAACAGTTAGTTGTAATAAATAAATGAATAAACAGAAAAATGTAAATAATAAGTATGTTGAGTATGCGGTTTTGTACTTAAAAAAAGGCCTTTATAAAATTGCACTTAATAGTTTTCTCACACTGTATAAAGATTTTTTTTTACTACATGAAAAAATATATGTATAAAACTGAGAGACAAAAGTGAAATATTACAAAATGTCTTTTGTAGGACTTTCAAAGTTAAAATATGAATTTAAGATATTAATAAAAGATGTTGTATAAATAATGACTCAACATTAACTCGTGAACTCATGAGATGAATTGTGAATATTTTATTCTATTATTAGCAGTAGTTTTTAATTGGAACAATAATCAGAATTTAGTTTTGTTAACAAATAAATAACAGTAGACTATAGATGTACATTAAACAAACTTTCTAATACTATTTTAATCATTTGCAAAATAATAATGTAAAATCCAGTCATTTAAAAAAAATCTTCACAATATCACATAATATTTTTCTTGAACTGTATAAATAGGTGTTATACAATAAAAATATGACGCTGTAAATAAAACTGAGAAAAAAGTTAAATCTTACAACATTTACATTTTCAAAACTGTCCAGGCAAATATGTGTATTTAAGATATTAACAAAATATGTTTGAAGTTGTAATATTGACATAAAATATTAAAATGTATGTGAGTTTTTAATTGTAAGACAAAAATCTGGATTGAGTTGTCATAAATCGAAATGTAATATAATATAGATGTAAATAAAAAGTATCTTCAAGTATTATTTTAATAATTTGCAAAATGACTAAAAGCCAGTATTTGAAATATCTCACTCCATATTTCTCACACTGTATAAATGTGTGTTTATACATCAAAATATGTAGTTGCCTTTTTAGGAAGCAGCTCCTTCACAAATGAATCATCATATGTTGTATTAACATGTTTTAAAAAGCCTGTCCTGTACTATAATGACGACTGTGTTTAATTATTGCTTCTTAAGGTGGGGTTCATCGATTACATTGTCCATCCTCTGTGGGAGACATGGGCTGATCTGGTCCATCCAGATGCTCAAGACATTCTAGATACATTAGAGGACAACCGCGAATGGTATCAGAGCATGATCCCCCGCAGCCCGTCGCCCACCCCTGAAGAGCAGGACTCACGGGCCACGCTGGGCGTCGCAGGCTCAGCCGGAGAAAAGTTCCAGTTTGAGCTGACTCTGGAGGAAGAGGACGGGGAGCTAGAGGCTGAAGAAGAGCAGACGGATGCAGACAGATCAAGGCCTATAACAGATCCCAGGCATCCGCAAGCCTCCCCTCGCGGAGTCACGTCCATTATAGACAGCAGCGAAAGAGAACTGGACCAAGAAATGACCAGCGAGTCCATCCTGCAGTTAGAAACTTAACAAGGGCCAGTACTAAGAGTGCTGCTTGTGTTTCTTAGTTGCACTTACGAATATTTGGGGGTCGAGTAGAGCCATACACTAAAAACTAAAAACAGATAGTGTTTTTAAGCTATATTTGTGTCCCAGACACAACCTTTTGTGAAAGCACTGAGGTGGAAGGTGTAGATGAATGTTTTCGTGCTCTCATGTGAGAGTCGCATTGAGTGACTGTCCGTGCCAACTGCAGCGGAAAGCTGATTTACTCATTTAGTGAACATTTTTCCTCTCGACTCTAGGATATTTATTACCTTGAACCTTTTTAATAATGGCTAGCTTACTGCGTTCGCTTTTTTGCCACTGAGAAATAACTTTGGCTTTTGAATGAAACGGGACAGCTGTGAGAAATATTTAAGGCAAGACACCACAAGTGGACAGAGTAAAGAAATATTAACTAATACTAATACTAATACTAACTAATCACCATACTTCCCCAGCTGATTAATCACTGTGGATTAATAATATTTATTACAAGTTTTCTGAAATGTTATGTTAAAATATGTAAATGAAGCATTATATAACTCAAATCTGCACTCATTTCCAGAACAGAAATCTGAACATTTGTTGAAAATTAATTTTGGATTTCTCTTTTAACACTCCATAAATTAGAAAATTCTGTCGACAACCAAAATTGTTTTTATATATATAAATAAATTCACTATGATTTTAGGTAAATGTTATATAAATCAGGTGAATTCTATATATATATAAAATACACATACACACACACAAACCTCTCTGTAAAAACCTTTTATGTCGACTGTAAAGCTTGGTGTATATACGTGATGCTAAAGTGGAGATTTCTGACTTTTAAGTAAAAGGCATTTGAAAATATGTATTGTAATTGAAATCTACAGACAAAAATAGATAATGTGTAATAAATAAACACTTTAATATTAATTTGTATGTTTTCTTTCCATTAGTCTGAAAGAAGACAAGGGAAGCAGAATTTACAAAATAATAATAATAATGGTTTTGCTTGTAGTGTCTTGCCTTAACAGGCTAGTGATAACTTTGTGATTGCTAACAACCTCAGGATAGTGTTGATTTCATTTTAATGTAGCAAGACTCCAAAGGGCGGTCACTAAACTATCTGTCTATAATCTTGTTTTGAAAAAAAAAAAGTAATCTAAAAGCCAAAATATTGGGCTCATCAGACAACCGTACAGACAATCCCTTTAGACGAGTCTTTGTACTGAAATACCTTTATACCTCTCTACACATTAGCACTATGTAGACATTATGATTATCGAAATAGAAACAGGGTTTATATTTTATCTGATTAACTAATAAACTACAAGTTTATCAAGCGATGACAACTCTAAATTTGACAAATGCATGAGTGAATCAGTGTTTTATGTTGATTTACTCTGCTATGCCCATGATAGAGATTGAAAGATTGTGGCTGCCTCCGCTGGGTGCTATCAAGAGCTGAAGTGGATCTGACATCTTTCCTGGTTTTGTAGTTACTGTGCATTTAAAGAGGAAGTTCTGGTCTAGATCAGCACAAACAACCCTTACACTGAGCCAGACGCGTGTCCAGCTCACACAAAGGGCTTTGAATAACTGATCCTTAAGATCCTGCTCTCATATTGTCATCAGTTTCAGAGATCTTTGCCTCAAAATATGCCAGATACATGCAATGAAATTACAGAGGAATTTGAATTTCATTTTAAATATAGTAAACTAAACTGCATTAACCAAACTGTTGGCAGAGAAAATTGTGTAGAATAAATAAATCAAAGTTATACATTTGAATTAGTTAAGATTGATCAAATGCAAAATCACTATTTCATCAGTTACAAGATTACATATTAATAATTTCCAGATAATATTATATTATGTGTTTTATTTATTGGGGTTAAGCTACCTCTTTTTCTGTACAATCAGAAAAAGCTTGACAGACTGGTTTGAAATGGATTATTTTTATATGTAACAGCTGAGAAATGACACACTTCACCTTTAGAATGTTAAAAACATTGAACTGTGATACATACATTTTGTAAATAAAAATAAATTTAAAAAAATATTAAATTCCCTCTTTGAGTAAGCAGTGCTGAAGAGAATCTGTAGCCGACTGATGTTAAATGCTAAGAGTGTCACTTTATCCAGTAGCCTTGGCCACACTCGTTCTCAGAGATTAGAAATCAAGAGCCTTAAAGCACAGCCCTTTAGCTTCAGTGACATTACAGCAGCAACTGTGAAACATTTATAATGTCTAAACTGAATTTGCTGTATGATATTACTGAACTGTGTCTTCTTCTCTGTAATAATGTGTTTCTAAGCATCCTCTGTATGTTAGTATTACTGACACTGTCAAATATATTTGTTCAATGGGTCGAGGTCACATCTGTTCCAGATAAAGTCGGTTTATCACAGTGTGTTTGTGTTCTCCAATGTCAGGGGCAAAAATACTTAATTTTTAATTTTCTGAATTGCCATTAAAATAATTAAATAATGTGTGTTTTTAAGCAATCATTCATAAATTGCTGCTGAGCACATAAAGACCAGAGATACAGGTATGTAGAAATTTGTCCGGTTAGCTTCGATGCTAATGCTAGCCATAGCTCTCCAGGTGTTACAGGCCTCGTTGGTCATATGCAGTTTTATAATGATGGATTCTCATTCTAGAAAGTGTTTGATTGGCTAAAAAAATTGTATGTGCCCCTATGGGCAAGATTAGTCAATTAGTCAAAAATAAAAAACATAGGTTACATATTGAAAGTTAATTTTCACTAATAAACACACACACACACACACACACACATATATATAGGGGAAAGGGGTGAGTTGAGCCAGTTATTACTTTGTGTTTAAAGCGAGCACATGGGTCCAACATGTGGTGCATTGGGAAAAATCAATTTGGATCTATAATATACTTCATTCAAAATATGGCTTTCTAAAAAAGAGGGGGGGGGGGGTGTACATTGAGCCACATAGAGTTAAACTGCCACTGAACATTTTCACCTCATATCAAAGAAAGAGAAGTTCAATAAAAATGACGACTTAAAATCTGTATGCAATGATTACTTATTAATAACGACCCTAATAAGGACCCTAACAACTCTGACTGCATTTTTTAAATGATTATTATTTTTATTTTTTTTTAATTAGGACAAAAAGTTTAAATTGAAGAAGAAAAAAGAAAAAAGAAAAAAGAAAAAAAAAGAGTGCAACTGACCTTAAAGAAATGGGCTGGTGCTCAACATCCCACTTGTTGCAGGAAATTAGAATTTCATAAAATCTTCAGTAGCCAATTTTAATAAACAAGGCCTGTTTAAAATGTATAAAATTAAATCAAGTTCAAAACCAAGAACAAGATCAAAATCATGTTTGGTGTGAATGAATGAATGATACTTTATTATAATCATAAGAAGGCGTGGGCCACTGGCTCAATTTTCCCCAGGAGCTTTGGCTCAAATTACCCCACTCCTACCATTTTTTCAAACTTGTATCATCTTGCAGATTTGAGCTAACAATATTGCCTCATATTATAACCTCCTAAAGCACAAACGTGTGATTTTTTTCCAGATTTGTCTGTAATTGTAATATCTGCTGATTGGCTTCATCACTCTGTCTCCTCTCCACCAGTAAGCTGGTGTGTGGTGGGCGTTCTGGCGCAATATGGCTGCCGTCGCATCATCCAGGTGGATGCTGCACACTGGTGGTGGATGAGGAGATACCCCCTGACAATGTAAGCGCTTTGAGTGCCTAGAAAAGCGCTATATAAATGTAATGAATTATTAATTATTATTATTATTATTAATTATTCAGACACAAGAAGCGTGAGCCCTAGAACATACAAAAATCACTTCTGTTCAATCTAAATGTTGTTTTCCATGGGTCTCTGTCCATCATGGGGTAACTAAAATGCTTAAATCTTCAAACGTGTGTTCATATCAACAATTTTATTTAAGGTTGTATAGAAACAAGGGGTGGCTCAACTTTCCCGCAGGCTCAAATCACCCCGCTCTCCCTTAATATCAATTTGAATACTAGATGGCGCTACAAGCGCATTGATGCAATTTTTCTCTTTTTGTACTCATGCAACTTTGTTGCTTTTTTTTCAGATGAATTTAGTTAGTTGCAATATAATAATAATAATAAGAATAATATTGTTTTATAAAATATAATAAATTATACAACATTATATAATAATATATATTCATTCATCAATAATTCCAGTGCTGTACCCTTTTTAGGTCATTTAAGAGGAAAAATCAACCATTGTTTTGATCAAAATACAATAGCTAGAACAGTTTTTATTAGAAAAAAAAAAGTAATTTAGGAACAGCTACGACTATCATCAAAAAAGCGTAGTACATTATTTAAATGAGTTCCTACATTATTTTATTATGGTTTTACAGTAACAACGATAGTAACTATACTGTATATGGATTTTTGATTTGTCATAAGAAACATGAACAATAAAGAGTCAAACTTTGCTTACATATCAGTGTGGTAAAAAGGACACTGACCTGCACCATTAATGTAAACAAAACCCCGTGTCAGCTGCTCATTTTCTGCAACCATTATTATTGATTAATTATGGAGAGACCAAAGCCACGCTCCTAAATAATGAATGGTGCTGGCTTTAATGCTTCTTGAATATTTAACGTCCTGTGGGTGGGACTGCATTGTTAGCGTTAGTTCTCCGAGCCGTCAATCAAAGCTCTGAACCCGCCCCTCTTGACGTCACACGTCTTTCAAGTGACGTCAAAGTGTCTGCAGGTGCTGGAAGAGGCGCAGTATTGGCGTAAGTGACGCTTAAAACGGCTTTTACGGTAAGACAACGACAGCAATATGCGTTTTAAATACTTTGCTAAATGATTTGTAATATTTACTGTATGGGTGTGTTTTTCGACTGGAAAGCTGCGAAAAATGAGCCCAAAGTAAGAAGAATAACCTTCATCTGACATGGACATCGCGCATCCTATACTTCTATTTATACTCCCCATCAAAGACACATCTGCCACATAGCCTTTGAAGCCTTAGCATTACATTACACTGCACGGATTCGAAAGATTGTTTGCCTCTTCGTCTTTTATATATCTAAATGATAATAATGAATCGTTTTGTTCTTGAGTATCATCTCAGAAGATGGTGAATCAGGTGAAAATATCCTCCGCAGCAGCAGTGTTGCGTGTACATGTGCTGTAGCCTATTATGTAAGGATGCTCTGATCTTTTACTGGTCATCGTTTTACTTTAATATTATACTGTATTATATAATAGGCTAGTATAACATTGTATAGGCTATGTCTCATTAAATCATTCATAATATTGCTGACGCGTTTCGTTTGCCTCCATCATTCAGCAAAACTGCTGTTATTACTCATTATGTTCTGGATGCTTTGGTCAATTTTTTTCACGTTCTTTACTGTATATATTTGGTTGCTTTGTTCATAAACGTTTTAAACATGCCAGAACTGGCTCAGTGGTCTTTGAAGCTGATCTTTTGGCTGGTATCAAAATGGTTTTGGTTACTTTATAACTGGTTATGGCTGTGAGATCAGCTAGACCTGCTCAAACCTTTTGATTTATAGGGGTTATCTGACTAGTATTTCAAATTATAATTCTGAAGCAAATCAGCTTGACAGTTCTTGGACAGCGCAGCTCTTAACACACAATGTCCAGAGCTGTCAGTCTTGATTACACTGACTTTAGCATTACTGCGGATTTGAGTCTAAAGGAAGAGAGAGTGCTTACTCCTAAAACCAATTATTATATATTTTTAAAACAATATAATCATAAAGATGTGCTCCATCCCCCTCCCCAAGGTGGTCCAGCAGTCTGTTTTTGTTAGGCTGAAAGAGCAGCTGGTCTAAAAGTTTTTATTTTTATTTTAAGCCTCTATTTTTAGTCTGCTGGAGCCCTCTTTTATCAGGAGAAATGCTGACTTTAGGATGCTTTAGTGCTCTGCGAATCTTTCAGACACTGGATGCAATGTACAGAATATCAGATCAGCTCCCAGGGTCTCCAGAGGAGAAGCTTTTTTGTTGAGTTTGTTCTGCGTCTGGTGCAATTTTCTTTGATTGTGATAATCATACATAGAACCAAGCCAAAGCTGAAGCTAATTAAACTTCTAAAAATCTCTTATACAAATTAGGATATGAATGTTAGTTTTCCCTTCAGCCATCCTCTGAGTTCTCTATCTAAAGATCATGTTGACCTAAACCTGAATACAATGCCAATCTTCAATCCCAGTGAGCCTTTTGCAAGAGTCCAATTATCTCTGTTCCGAATGAATTCTGGGTACTGCTGCCCAGTACATACTGTATGGACACTTATTAATTGGCATCCAGTTATGCAGTATAATCTTTTTGTTAAAATTTGTACATTTACTCACTGTCATTTTTATCCAAACTTTGTAACTTTATTCAAGGATCACTCCAGTTATATTGTAATTGCATGCAAATGAGCAACCTGCACATTATTCAAAAATTTTACTTTTGTGTTACACAGACCTGAAGGAATTTTCATATTAATATAATCTGTTAAAATTATGACTTAAGACATGTTAAATGTCAGAGCTGACATTACGGTTGTCTCTGGAACTGTAAGGTCAAAGCATGTTGCATTATAGAATACAGTATCAAACATAGTCTTGTTCTTTTGTGCACTGTGCACAGTATGTATACTATATAATGTAAAAAAAAACACATGTACATAGTGAATAGATAGATCAAAAGTGACATGACATTTATAAAAAATATATATAAAAATTATCATGGTTTCCACAAAAATATTAATCAGCAGAACTGTTTTCAACATTGACAATAATAAGAAATGCTTCTTGAGCAGGAAATCAGCATATTAGAGTGATTTCTGAAGGATGATGTGACACTGAAGACTGGAGAAATGATGCTGAAATTCAGCTATGCATCACAGGAATGAGTAAAAGTAAAAATTTTAAATATTTATTTTACTGTATTTCTGATCAAATCCAGCTTTTGTAGGCATAAAATACTTCATTCAAAAACATAAAAAAAATAGCATGCTGTTACGAATTCCAGCATCAGTATGTGTGTATGACATGACCTACTTGAGGCAAACATCGCTCTAATTTGACATGTTACGGCCTCTGTCAGAATGAGTTTAATTTAAAGGGTGAAATGGCCAGTTAGTCCTCATGTGAAGTTGAACCTTTCAGAGAAAGCCTGATAAGAATCAAACATCTGCCATTGTCACCGTGAAATGCTTGCTCAGTGTTCCATCTCTTCAGCATTTTCTTTTATAGTTAGGCTAAATGTGTCTGTCAGACATTCTGGTTATTGCTTTTCACTTGATCCCAATCTGTTTTTCCATGCTCTGTCGAGTCATTGCAATAAATACAGCATGGAAACTCATGTTACATTTGTCCTCCAGATCTCTGACTCTCTTTATCTCTTTCTTCCCTGCTCACCTTCAATATCCGGCCTGGTACTTGTCTTACAAAGAAGAGTAATGAGTAATCTAATGGCGCTTTTCCACTGCGTGGTTCGACTCAGCAGTGAGCTTTGCTCAGCTCGGCACTTGCGTTTCCACTGCAGATAAGTATCGCTTTAGATCGGGCAGGATTATTCACATTTCGTTATAGTTGTGCCGCCTCTATTACCACGACTCCTAAAAAATAACTTTTCATTCCACGTCGCCTCATCAAGTTCTCACTGGATCCGCTCCTCTGCTATTAACGAGAGAAATGTCTTTACCTCAGCAAAAGACAACAAAATGTTTTGGTTGTTAAAAAAAAGGTGCGCTCGTTGGCTGTGCTGATTTAAATCTAGTGGTTCGTTTGTGTCACATGTTCAGTGAAGCAGGTAGTGTTGATTCTCTCCGGCCAATCCATGATCAGCAGAGTTTACACGTCATGTTTTGGTAACTGTACAGTTACCTTGGAACCTCAACAGAAGTGGTACTAAAAAAGTACCAGGTACTGTACCCAGTGGAAAAACCCCCAAAATTAACCGTACCATGCCGTGCCATGGAGTGGAAAAGCACCAAAAGTCAACCTTAGAGGAAAAGTTCACCCAAAAATTTTAATTTGCTGAAAATGCATTCACCCTCAAGCCATTTAAGATGACTGAGCACTGTCTAGAGAAAGACGTGCTGTCATGGTGATAGTGTCCAACTCCACACAGAGAAAAGAGATGCTCCGCCCAGAAGAGAGCTTGCTTTTCTCCCAGTTGACCCGAAATCCCAATCGGGCAAGGAGCAAAATGACCTGGTTCCTGTGTTCTCAAACCAACTCCTGGGACTGTGCTACAATCAGCCAGTCATCAAGGTAGTCGAGGATGGGACCGCCCTGTTTCTTCAGCGGGACCAGATAGCTTGTGGCTCCGCCCTACTGTTGAGGGTAGTGAAGGATGAGCCCACAAAGCTTGTCCTGGCCGAAAGCAGCACATTCCATGTGAGCTCCCTGTATACTTCCAGGAAGAAGGGCACCAGGTGGGATGGCACTTACCCAGTGCCTCCAGACCTTAGAAACCAATCATCCAACCACGAGCACTTGAGGGAGGGTGGTGAAACAAACTCCAACCCAACAATTGCAGTGGCCTGGCAAGCACAGCCACCAACTCCACATCAGACTATGGAACACCTGAAAGCGTCAGCCCAGCAATGCCCTCCACGTCAGAAGGCGTGAGTCCACCCCCTGTTGCTGCGAGGGAGACTTCATTCTCCTCCTGAGATCCAAATGAGAAATTGAGTTCACCCGTGGATGAGACGCCTAACTCATCCAAAAACTCAGCCGTGGGGAACGGAGCATGCTGGGGAATGAAACTGCATATGCTTGAATTTTGTGATTATTCGAGCGATGCAACTTTATTTCTTAAGTGAAGGAGAACCGCAGACCTGGCAACCCTGCCATGAACTACAGCTGATATATAGGGTCAAATAGAACTTGCAGTCATTTTTTTTCTTGTTTATATTGCATTTAAATTTTTGCATTAAAATTTTTCATTCTAATATATATATATAATTGCTTTATTGGCATGACTGTAAAAAAAATACAATATTGCCAAACCTTGGAATATATGTAGAGCAACATAATAATAATGAAAATATCAAAATAATAGAAGAAAACATTATAACAGTTTAAACTTAAATAAACAGTGTAACAAATTAGAACCTGAGTGAACATTTGTGTTAACATTCCTCTCCTAGTACTGTCTTTATCTGTAACTCTTCAGTCATGGCTGTAAAGTTCTTTATGATGTTTGTGAATTTGTTCATGTATAGGTCTCTTATTGATTTAAATTTGTAACAGTGAAGTTGGAAGTGTGCCTCTGTCACGATCTCTCATTTAAGTCTTATCACATTTTTTTTTGTGTGTGTGTGCTTCTCAGCCTTTTGGCTAAGGTCAAGTGTAGTATCTGTTATTATCAGTTTAATATCTGACGCGTCCCACCTTCCAGAGAATACATTTCTGAGGAGGTCATGGTCATGGAGAGTTTGACTCCTAACCTTAAGGTTGTGGGTTTGAGTCTCGGGCCAGCTTGAGCAGGGCACCGAACCCCCAAATGCTCCCTGGGTGCCGCAGCATAAATGGCTGCCCACTGCTCTGGGTGTGTGTTCAAGGTGTGTGTGTGTGTGTGTGTGTGTGTGTGTGTGTGCACTTTGGATGAGTTAAATGCAGAGCATGGATTCTGGAATGGGTCACCATACTTGGCTGTATGTCACTTCACTGTTTAACAGCCCTATTTTGAGACATTCAAAGTCTGATTGACAGGATATAATTGGCTCTGAACATTGGATGTTTTTAAAGAATCGGCCAATGGCTGAAAGTGCAGATAATTGCTTTTATCTGCTGATACCGATTACTGGCCGATACATCTGTGCATCCTACTTAAGATCAAATTGAATTTGAACAGAAGAAGGTATCTTAGGTGGAAGTGTAATTTTGTTGCTGTACAATACTACAGTTCATGCTACCTATGTATTTCACTCTCAGTTTTCAATATTTGAAAACATAATAATATTTATTATGTTTTGAAATGTTTATGGTACATTTTGGAACTTGGCATTAGTGTTACTCAGTCTGCGAGAATGTTTATAAACTGATGCCGCTATGTCTTAAATGCTGCAAAATATGTCCAAACGTCCTCTTTTTCTATTTCCTCCAGATGGCTTCAGCTACAGATAACCGTTATGGACAAAAGGAGTCTTCCGACCAGAACTTTGATTACATGTTCAAAATCCTGATCATCGGAAACAGCAGTGTTGGAAAGACCAGCTTTCTGTTTCGTTATGCAGATGACTCCTTCACACCAGCATTTGTAAGCACGGTGGGCATCGACTTCAAGGTGAAGACAATCTACAGGAATGACAAGAGGATAAAGCTGCAGATCTGGGTGAGATCATGTTTCCCATCACCTCATAAGCAGAACACATCTGTGCCAGTTTAAGGCCTTGTTGTGGTTATTGTTTAATGAAGACAAAGGTAAAAGGTGCTTTTTCATTTTTTCATTCTTGTTTTCTTACTGGAAGGTCCATAGTAGGTCCATCTGTTGAGATTTTACTTGTGTTTAAAGTCACTGATATTGATTGTCTCATTCCAGACCTATAAATCTCATTTAAATGTCAGAAACAGAGCTGTGGCTTAATGTGCATGCACCATCATGGACCTAATGAGTTTAACAGCATGTAAAATGGTGGAAATTAATTGTGATAGAGATGCCATAAACCTAAACATTTTAAATCAACCAATAGAGCAAAAAAAACTAACAAAAACAAAACAATTAATCCGCAGTGATTTAATGGAGAAAGGTTGTGGTCTACATTAAAAAAAAGTATTTAGGCCTAAATTTAAAATGTAGCCTATGTTATTTTAATTGCATATCAAACATCCATCCATTTAGTTTCCAAAAGGTTTAATACAAACAAACTAATAAACTTAATGTGATGCATTATTTGTCAATTAATGTTTTTTTATATAATAGTGACATTTCTCTTACAGTGCTAATCTACTGAATGTGTTAGAAACACAATAACCAAATTTATATATTTATCAATCAATCCGATTTGTTTCAATCTCATACATTTTAACTAACTGAATATTGATTGTTTCACAGCTAGCCACAAACAAATGTTATTGTTTTCACAATGAACAGAATTATGCAGATTTGCAGCTATTTAAAATTAATGTATTTTAAATTGAAAAACATTCATTTAAATGAAATCAAGAGTCAAAAATATGCTATGATTTTTGGAGTGCAGAAATCTTATGTGTACAGAAATACAGAGAAAGAGAGAGAGAGAGAGAGAGAGAGATGGTCGGTAGTCAATAGGTTTGGGGAGGTTTGCTGATGTGCTAGATGAGTAACCAATCAGAATCGCTCGTGATGTATCCAGACCCCTCCCCCAGTGCCTTAAATTTCCCTCTGGTGGAAGACAACCCTCCCCCACCCCGCAGACCCAAGCAAACACACACACACACACTCCCACCAGCTTTACAATGGATAAAATATAGAGTTGTGCATCGTGCAGTATAGGGTACAAAAGACCGAATACCGAATACTTGCCATTTATTGAATACCTCATAAAATGTAGTGTATATTCCCTAATATATCTTAAAAATAGTGTAATGCAATGATGACTATATCAGACAGTACTATGCTTCATTGTCACATGACCTCAAGTGTGATTCACAGTGATTCAGTGGTGTCCAGCTGTCATCTTGGAGGTTATCTTTTACATTTTAACCCTGTAAAGCCTGGCATATTAAATAACAAGAAAATGTATGTATTTTTTGATTGAAACAGGTTATTAAGCTTTTAGACAAAATATATATATATATATATATATATATATATATATATATATATATATATATATATATATATATTGAAATATTGAAAGACTGTAATGTAATGTTGAATGACTGTATTGTTAATCAGTGAGATCTTTATAACAGTATAACTTTCTTAAAATGCTTATAAATATCAGTTGTCACTCTATATTTCCTATTAATGTCTTCTTAAGATGATATTTAAATTATTAGTTTTATTATCAAAGCTCTGAAGTTTCGAAACATTTAAAGCAGTGCACTACAATGATAACTGAGAGATAGAAAATAAACGTTTATCAAATGCCTGATGATCATATGCTCACATTTTGAGTGATTCTTCTAAAAATGATGTATGGATAATAAAGTAACCTTAAATACGGTGCTTCAATCCAGTGTTTGTCTTGAAATATTAACAATATAAAAGATTTTCTTACGTTTACTTAATAAAAATCATTAAAGATTGTATCAAATATTCAGGGTTAATCCTTTTTAAAGTGTAAAAACATCAAGTCATGCCCCAAGAGATGTTAGGAATTGCAATTGATATTGCTTACAGTTCATTCTTCACAAAAGAAATGGCAGGTCTAATCAAGCACATTGCATAGTGGTATTTTATTTTTTATTCAGTGGCGAAAATGAGCTTCCATAGGTTTTTGCTTAGCATGGATGCAAAATTGAATTGAATTTTTTTGCTTAATGCTCTGTATGGTTTAGGGACCGTGTAACAGAAAAATGAAATAATGCTCATTTGCATCATACAGTTGAAAAGATGCTATATAACTGTGGTATCAGAGTCAAGAGCCAGACATAGGTTTGCAGTCTCACAGATCGTCTGGTATATTAATAGGTCCATCAGTGCTGCTCAGTAGACACCATTCTGACCACAAGTCTCTTAGAGGTTACATTGATTGTGAGGATTAGTCTGCTGATTTATTACAGTAGAATTAGGTGGATGCATAGAAAATCTCATACGTCTGTCATAGTGTTAATTTCGTCAGACGAGACGAGACGAAATATGTTCGTCAACAACCTTTTTTTTCATGACTAAGACGAGACGATGACAAGACTGCGCACCACTGTCCAAAAACGCTGACTAAGACTAAATTAACATGCATTATTGTTGACGAAAAAAGACGAGACGAAAATGTTTTGCATAAAATAAAAAATAAGATAAAATCTCTCTTCATTTTCGTCTACAATCGTCTCTGCTTTTTCATCAACTGTTACGCCTTTAAAAATTCAGAACGAGTTTGCGGCTTCCCGCTGTTGCTCAAGTTACAGGTCTCATACTCCTGTTGCTGCCAGCCTGTGGCTGCAACACGAAACTGCTGAACACACAACACCCAAAGCGAACACGAGTGATGAGCGAGCGACGACGACATGCTAGGTTGAAGGAAGAGGCTCGATATTTGTGTGTTATAGTTAGCAGCGGTCTGTTATCAAGAAATAAAATAGTGTGTGCGTAAAAAGAATTTGTCCACACGCCGCTCAAAAAATACAAAATAAAAAAAAATTCCTGAGCGCAAGTCCACCGTCTAGGCAGGCTTTTTGTGTTAAATTATATTTCCTGTTGCTGCGCAGGCTCTTTTATTCTATATGACAGCTTATGTCCCGATGACCGGTCTTTGCATTACGATTAAAAGCAGTATCAATAAAGTAAAAAAATGTGATCAGGTTAATCATTTGTGAATGTGTCTCCTAAATCAGAATTTGAAAACCAGACACATTTAACATTTCCATCCAACAAAAATCATTCAACAAGTGTATTTTGTCAGGTAATTATGACATTTAACCAATGTTTGAGATATGTGAAACACTTTTTTTTACTGAAATGTTTATCAGTAATAATGTGTTATTTTAAAAAAACACTAGAAATTTTTTGACTAAAACTAGACTAAAATTAAAAGACTTTTAGTCGACTAAGATACCTTGAGTTTTCTTTTGACTAAAACTAGACTAAAATGACGAGACTTTTAGTCGACTAAAACTTGACTTACAAAAAAAAATATGTGAATGACTAAATATGACTAAAACTAACAAGGACATTTGGCACAAGACTAAGACTAAGACTAAATTAAAAATAGGTGACGAAATTAACACTAGTCTGTCATAAAACTGCAGTTTGTTGCCAGCCCCTAGACAAGCCCTTGTTTGGTCTCCTGCATAAGTCAGGCTTCTAATGACTGAACTGAATGTGTTCATAATTAACAGGCTCATTTATCTGGTACAGTGGTGCAGGGATCAGTTCCCTACATGGTGGATGCTTATTGTTTTACTTGCACTCAAGTTTCTTGATAGGAGTAGCTACATGTTAAAACCGATACCACGGCTAAATCCTGTTTTCCTGGTTATGTGAAAACAAAAGTGCTGGGGGTCATTGAAGGAATATATATATATATATATATATATATATATATATATATATATATATATATATATATATATATATATATATATATATATATATATACACTTTTATTAAGCAAAACTACATAAAATTGATGAAAAGTGATAGTAAAGAGATTTTTGATGGAAAATTCTGTTTCAGATAAATTGTTCTTTTTTCAACATCAACTATTATTGATAATGGAGCATAAATTATGGTAATAATTGATGATAAATGAGCAGCAAATCAGCATATTAGAATGATTTCTAGAGGATCATGTGACACTGAAGACTGATGCTGAAAATGCAGCTTTGCATCACAGGAATAAATTGCATTTTAAAACGAATTCAAATAGAAAACAGTTATTTTAAATTATAGAAAGTGAAAGTGACGTGACATACAGCCAAGTATGGTGACCCATACCTGGAATTCGTGCTCTGCTTTTAACCCATCCAAAGTGCACACACACACACACTGTCAACACACACCCGGAGCAGTGGGCAGCCATTTTTTATGCTGCGGTGTCCGGGGAGCAGTTGGGGGTTCGATGCCTTGCTCAAGGGCACCTCAGTCGTGGTATTGAAGGTGGAAAGAGAACTGTACATGCACTCCCCCCACCCACAATTCCTGCCGGCCCAAGACTCGAACTCACAACCTTTCGATTGTGAGTCCGACTTTCTAACCATTAGGCCACGACTTCCCATAAAATATAATAATATTTCACAATATCACTATATTTAATGTTATTTTGAATAAATAAATGCAGCCTTGGTGAGCATAAGAGACTTCTTTTAAAAACATTGCAGTCTTAAACTATTATTTGTAACAGTATGTTCATACTGTAATGGCATTATCGATCTAACAAACAAATGCATATTCTGTATATTTTAAATTTAAATGATTGGTTTTGCATTTTTTTCCTATTTCATCTTGTGCATTGCTGGCTGTTCCTTCACAGGACACTGCGGGACAGGAGCGCTACAGAACCATCACCACCGCCTACTACCGCGGAGCCATGGGCTTCATCCTCATGTATGACATCACCAACGAGGAGTCTTTTGCTGCTGTGCAGGACTGGTGAGTTAACTAAACTGTTTGTCTCTGCACTAATGAATGGTGCAGCTTGTCAACTACACAAACTCAAACACACGTGACGCTCGCTGTGTTTTCAGCGTCTCAAAATACGAGATATGAACATAAGAACTTCATCTCTACAGCTGCTCTGAGAGTCACTTCACCAGCTTTACATGGTTTAATTAGAGAAAAACTACTATCAAACACAAACTGAATCTCAAAGTCCTTCATGTCGATCCGCCAAAATAAAAGTTCACTTTAACTTGAAGAAATTATTACAGAAATATATTAATATTGTATATTCAAATATACTTCCACAGTAATATTAAATTTTGTATTATTATTATTATTATTATTATTATTAAGGGGTGTCTTACAACCAATATATTTTTTTCATCCAAGTTTTAAATAACTGTTTTGCAAAATAAAAAAAAAATATATATGTATATAAATTAATTGCTATATTTTCATTTGATTACATTTTAAAAGATTGATTAAATTGTTAACATTTAATAATTCATTTAATTATGCTAAAATTGTATTTCATCTTAAATAATAAAAAATAAAATGAAAAAACATAATTTAGGAAAAAAATAAATAAAGGTAGCTACTCTGTGAATTTTAATTGTGAATGTTTATATTTGTCCTCAAGGTTTGACAAACATGATGAAAGCTTTTTTCTGCCCCATTAATGGTACATTAATATTGTAATAAATATTGATATCATGATATAGAAAAAAATATTGTGATAATATTTTTGACCATATCCCCCAGCCGTAGAGGAAAGTTAGTTTAACAAGCAAACATTTAATCAAATCTGACTGTCTCCCGCAGGTCCACCCAGATTAAGACGTACTCATGGGATAACGCTCAGGTGCTGCTAGTGGGCAACAAGTGTGACATGGAGGATGAGAGGGTCGTGGCCTCTGAGAGGGGACGACAGCTCTCCGAGCATCTCGGTAAGTCATGTTTCCAGGTTGGTGCAATATTTTCAAATATTCACAGCTATAATTTTAAATATATTAAAGGTAGGGTCGTCGATTTCAGAGAGGCTAGCTATAGCAAGCTAGCTTTGAAATCAAGATCCCCACTCTCCCTGCATAATCACTTTCCATGAAAAGTAATTCTACATTATAGCATTGCAATTTAAATTATTTGGCAATATATTTGGTATAATATCATGCATAGTCATAAAGTAACATACATGTGAATAGTTGGATGAAATCATCTAGATCAGATTTGAAATATTCTTAAAAAATTCTACATAGAACTTAGAGTCTGGAAAATAATGGATTTTTTTTTTTTTTAATGATGTGTAAATGTTGGCAGCTCACTTTAGAGTTTTAGAACAAGGCTTTGGTCTTGAATTGGTTTCCTCTTTTGTCCGTAGGTTTTGAGTTTTTTGAGGCCAGTGCCAAGGACAACATTAACATTAAACAAACCTTCGAGCGGCTGGTGGACATAATCTGCGAGAAGATGTCAGAGAGCCTGGATGCCGCTGATCCTGCAGTGACGGGAGCCAAACAGGGGCCGCAGCTCACCGAGCAGCCCACCGCTCCGCACCAGGACTGCGCCTGCTGAAAAACCCACGGCTCTCTCTGCACTGCCTTGCACCAACACACAAAAACAACAAGTTTAGATATTTAAAAAGAACAAGAAACATAAAACCCTCAATTCCCTTACTGCCTCCTCTGGTCACACCCTCTAGCTCCACCCCCTCCTCTCTGAAAACTCATTTTGACATCTCAAACTTTGAAATTATTTTATTCAACGTGCAATCCTTTCGATTTTAAAAGGAAAGCCTTAATGCCCTTTAAAGGGATAGTTCACCCAAAAATTTGAATTCTGTCATGGTTTACGCTCCCTCAAACAAAAAGATATTTTGAAGAATGTTTAACCAAACAGTTGTTGGTCCCCTTTAACTCCCTTAGTATGGAAAAAATACTATAAAAAGTCAATGGGGACATTTTAGTTTAAACACATTCTTCAAAATATATTTTATATTCAGCAGAAGAAATTCATACAGTTATGGAACAACTTGACGGAGAGTAAACAATGACAGAATATACATTTTTGGGTGAACTATCCCTTTAAGGGTTTGATTAGGACTACAAGTATGATTAAGCCCGCATTATGTTTTAATGACTTTATAATTAGGCCTATATTTAAATGTTAGGAGTGTGTGATTAGGCGTAGGTTTATCAGGAGTCAGTTATCTTTATGTTTTCGATGCCTTCATATCACTTCATATTTTAACACTTTTTTCTTCTTCTACACTTCCATATCCTTAAATTATTTATGAACAAATAGAAAAAGAGAACTGGAGAGATATCTATATAGTTATTCCAAAAAGTGTACATAAATACAGTTCAGTATTTAAATAATACAGTTAGAAATACATATCTTATATGTTTTGTTAGTCTTTTGAAAATTACCAATTCTGACAAATATAAAGAGAGTTAGAGAAGTCAATTAATACTGTTTTCATGGTAATTCTTTGCAGTGCTCGTCTCAAACCTTTCTTGCTTATTTGTATCTGTGACGTTGTATCTTGTTCACTGCCTTGCCTCATGTAACTTCAGTCCCGGGACTGAAAGCCAGATATCATACACAGACATTCCTTAATGTAAATTTGCATGGAAGGAAATAAAGCCATTTAGGCAAATAGTGGTAGGATTCCTTTCTCAGTGCTTCGTTAGGTCTAGTCAAGTGTATTCCTAGTCAAAATCTGAGTTTGATTTGCAGCCATGCTGTTGCTTATTTCACTATAGCAGCAGAGCCATAAGCTCGACCTACTGTACGTACTATCAACAATATATACGCTCTCAGAATTTAGCAAAAGTTGCAGATTTGACTGGCATTTTCCATAATGATTTTCTAGACTGGCGTGTCCTGTAAAAGTATTTACGTGGCTCTGTAATTCCAGGCCTGCAAATATAATGCAGAAATCTGTAAAAAAAAAAAACAAAAAAAAAAAAAACCCAGATAAGTATTAACGTTTACATCTGCAAGATCCTCCCTGATTATTCCTGCATCTTTCCTTTGCTATTCTGTCTTCCTTTAGTGAAAACTTACTGTAAATACATTTGACTCTTTGGTTTTCTGTGTGGACTGTTGTATTGATTATGGGCTTAAAAAAAAAAAATCTAGGCGATATTAAGAAAAAAGCTACAAAAGAGGATATAAAGGACGTTCTTAACATGCTGTTGTGTATGCCTGCTTGTGAATGAATGTCACTTTATTACAGAGCAATATTGAAGAAAATACCTTTTCATGTGTTGCAGAATATTTACCATTTTGTTAATATAAACAGAACATGTTTGTAGGATGTAATGGGAATATGATTGTTGGATTAAGTGGAATACATCCTAGTACTGTTGTAAACCAAAGCAGGCAGATAGACTGTATTTGTGGCAGATGCTGTTCATTATTTAAAAAACTGCTTATGTTGAAATCAAAATGTTCAATTCAATGTAGGTGTCAGCAGAGCCTTTGCTACATTCTCTAGGCCCGAGACAAGTTGTTTGTAGGTGGGTCCCCTCTCTTTTAGGCCTAATGAGCAGTTGATATAGACAAGAGGACCTTAGTGAGCCCCTCTCATGACCATGGATACCAGAAATGGGAAGAGAATGAGTCTGGATCTTTATTAACATCACAGCTCATCATGTGAGGTAGCCGCTCCACGTTCAGATCAGTTTATCATGACTAAGAGTTTGTTCTCCATTTCCTACATTTTTATCTAGAATTGTTTTTATTCATGCTTTCCATTAAGAATCTTTGTTTTGTTATTTTGTATAATTTCTTTTTTCTGATAATCAAGTATAATATACAAGGAAAAACACTAATATGCAGTAGTAAATGTACTGTACTTACAATAAGGGGTTTGGTGTCAAAAGGGTCCAGTGGTGAAATTTACCAAATCAACTGTCCATGTTGTGAAAATGACTGACCTTGTAAAAAAAATAAAAAAATTGTGCTGTTTACTTGAGACTATGTTGCGTCTTTGCCAGTTTTTATGAGTTTCTTTAATCAGCAATAGGCCTATGTCAGGTTAGAAATGAAAACGAAACACTGTCTGTGAGGAATAAACTTCGTGTTTACAATGTCAAAGGTCCTAGATAACGTAATAATCACAACTCAAAAACTGTTTTATGGAGTGTTTGTCCATTGAACAGATTTTTTTTACTCCAGGAGAACGTTTCGTCAGCTGAACACCCGTCGTGTTCAATCCATTGAATGTACTGCACGTCTATCCTTAAATGTTGACACTTTTAATTTTTTGAGTCAACTACCCCTTTTGAAGCAGAGATGGGTAAAGACAGCAGTTACCTAAGATTTTACATGCAACTTGTTTCCATAACTTTAGATGTAACAGTGCTTACAGACATATCAACAGCAATTGCAGTATTTAACAAAAAACGTTTATTCACAAGTGCATTATACATAAGTTACACCATGGTTTATTTTAAAGCACAAAAAAACAACAAATTAAAACAGCAAATGTGAAAACATGCACCAAAATGTGAGAGAACAGAAAATAAAAACAACTTGGCGAAATTAGAGAGCATCTTTATAACAACTTGTCCAAATTAAAATCTTCAGAGAGATCCAGGACACCCATTTCAAATTAAATTCACTCCTTTTTGGCTGATGATCAAACTGAGAAAGTAGATGACAGAAAAAGTATGAGATAGTCTGTAAAAATTCACATGACAAAGGTTCTGTGTTTTTCCATTAAGGGCTTTTACAACAAACTCAGTGCAAAAAAGTTATTGAACACAGTTTGATGCACAAACCGAGGCTTGTATACGAGTCTCTAAAAGAAACTACTCAACCTTAAGATGTTAATGTGTGAATGTCATAAGACCTGAAAAGGTGCTTTTGTGACCATAGGGAATAAAACTTAAACTAACACATGACAGAAGGATCTGTTTTGTATCTAGTGTTGGTTTTGGACACCTTGTGGTTTTCCAGGTTTTTTGTCTTGCTGTCCACGGCCAGTTCCCGGCATTCCTCTGCCACGGCCACCAAAAATACCTCAAAAGAAAAACAAACGTCTGTCAACTACATGTATGCATTTTGGAAACCGTGACTGCAATGTTTAACCTGATAAAAGAAATTAAATAGCAAAAGTTGTTTGTAACAAGACTTTTATTATAAAATCAAATTGTGCATCTTTTTTCATGCAATGTTCAAATGATAATATCCATTTAAAAAATAAATAAAGATAGCTTTATGATACAACAGGTCTTCAATATAAACCATTAAATGCAAACATTTGGTTTCAGCATGTCTTCGGTGTTTGTTAAGGTTGAGTTTAAATACAATACTGTCCATACTACTTCTAAACAGGATGTCTATTACATGCATTGTGTGAAAATATATATAAAAAAGGGTTCACATCCTTATATGGATCACCAATGGACCTTGATGGCCATCTATTGAAACACAGCTTGATTGGTTTTATGGCTTTGATCTTATAGCAGTTAGAGTCTAAAATATTTTGAAATATGTTTTATATAAAATATAAAACCGTAATCTTTTACATTTTCATAAACTTTTTTTTCACTCTGGAGCATAGAAAATATTGAGCATATAACAAAGTATTCAAGATTTACACCTATTTAAGTTAGAAATATCATTTTGGGGTTTATGCCCAAAAAGTGGGACTGACGGTTATCAGGTTAAAAAGAAGATACTTTGAATAATGTTTGTAACCGAACAGTTGATGGTAGCCATTGATTTCCATACCATTTTCTTCCATACTATGGAAGTGGATAGCTACCATCAACTGTTTAGTAACCAACAGAAAATCAGCTTTTTAGTGTTTAACAGAACATAGTAACTCATACAGGTTTGGAACAACTTGAGGGTGAGTGAACAATGACAGAATTTTCATTTTTGAATTTTAGAATTTTCATTGTCCCTTTAAGTTCACAAATAAATGAAACTTCTGTCACTTTATTTCTTTAACAAGGGCTCTGAAATGTCTAACCTCTGCCGGCTCCACCACCTCTTCCAGGTCCGCCTGCTCTGCCCTTTCCCTGTGGCTTGTTTTGCTGCATGCCTCCCCGGCCACGTCCCTTTGACATCACTTCCTCTTTCACCATATCTATGATTTCATCAGGGATTCGTAAGTATTTAATGGTGCTTCCTCTGATGTAGCACTCCGGCATCCTCCAAAATTTATCTCCATCCTGCAATCCAGAGCAGGCAGAAACAAAAATTTTATTCCAGCCCAGACACAAATGCCATAATCGCTCAATCATGTTTCTGCGATCCAAAATTTTTCTAATATTTCAAAGAACCCTGTATCTCGAGGAAAGGGGTTTTATTTACCCGTGAGGTGCAAATAACTTCTCTCAAATTGATGTTCATCCAGTTGTCACAGCTGACCAGATGGCCGTTGTATGTCTCACCATTCTTTAACTCCACCAGCTGAAAACAAATGTAGACTAACTTATTAAATGCCATTTCTTTTTATTTGTTTTGCTAGTTGGTCCCTTATAAAAATGTAGTGTGTAAGTTCAGTGATTGCTGATTGTAAAACTGACTGCCCCCTTTTCAGTGAGCTTGGTTCTTTTTCTCATCGTCACCATATTGGAAAAAAATCTTCAATTAATAGTTTTAAGCCAAACCTACAAGTAATAATAACAACATTACAGACTCTGGTTTAAAAAAAAAACACACAATAGTACAATCCAATGTATAAAATAACTATGTTTGCTTATTTCGGGTTTCTGCTGGCCTTAATATGCCCTTTACACACATAAAAAAATAAATGGGGATTTTATTTTATAAAAGGCGCTTAATCTTTGCATATTTCCCCTCCTGATTCAAACAAGACTGTCACTGGAGGAATCATTATTATAGAAAGAGAGAGAGAGAGGACGTATTTGTACTAGTATAATATAGTAGCACGCACATCAACCTCAAACGGGTGCTTGACTAAAAAAAAAAAAAGTAGAAAAAAAAAGCCATCACTTGCTTGAATAAATTACATATAAAGTATGCAACTCCAAAGCTCCAAGTTTATTTCTAAATCACCAAGCAAAAAAATTGGAGCTTCGATGTTGCATACTTTATATTTAATTTATTCAAGCAAGTGACGTAATCATAAAACTCTCCACATCTGTTCTGTAATCTGTGCAAGCGTGATACCAGTGACACTCACCATGGGGTGGTTCTGTGCTGTCTTCAGTAAAGATAACGGGAGCTTGGAGAGAAGAAATCATAAAATCAACCGTTAAGAGTGGTGATGATGACAATATTTTACATTAAAGCGCATGAAAACTCCCCTCAGTGCTCTAGATGGATGTTTTTACTCATGACTGCTCAATTAAGATTTAAGAGATAAAAACATTAACAGAGATTGCACTCAAACACAAGAACAGAAATTAAATATATAAGAATTATGGCGTCAATTCCGAAATCTACTGAGTGACAGCAGCCTTGTTAATGGTTGACGCACCCTTTAATTTAAATATTTCTTAGTGATGCGAATAAATAGTGTCAAATAAAAGTCAGAAACTATCTGCGTCTATCTGGCTGACATTTCAGTTTTATAGGCATTAGAAACTGAAAAGCCAATCGGTTAAATAAAGTGCATCGCATGTGACTGTAGTAATTTATAACGAGTTTCATCTTTAAAGCAACTATAAACTAAGTTAGACTAATAAAACCAGATTCCATGCCTACGTGCAAAAACGCGTTCGTTTACCATACTAAACGGTCACCGAACGGAATACCTGAGCAACTGCGTGATTATAAACGTCGCTTACCATGTCAGCTGAGCGGCTGATCAGTCTTTTTAAATCTCGAATAAAGTTTTAATCAGCTAAAGTCTTAAATCACGAATATTTGTTGCGAATCTTCTTTGAAACCGAAGCGGTTTGCAAAACGTTTACTGTTGTACTTCCAGGCGAAAGCGGAAGTTGTCAAAATAAAAGCCCCCATAATAAATGTCGCTGCGGTTTCTACATCGTGATATTTACTGCAATAATATTGAATATATATTCATTTAGCAACACACTCAACATCGCTCACGAAATGTGGTTTATTTTGGAATAATGATCACATATTGTATACATTGATGGCACTATACGCTATATAGTATATACAGATCTTAATGTGCAATATCAACACTTCAAGAATCCACTGCCGTCGTTTTTGCACTGTGTTTCTTCGCCTCCTTTCTATTCTGTTTCTTCCTCTGTCTTCTGATCTTCTCTTGTTCGTGTTTTCTTTTTTCTTCCAAATCTGGATCCTGTGATCGATATGAAACAAGGTTAGGTCAAAATAAATAAGTAATAATAATATTTCACTAATGTATATATTTACATTACATTTATTCATTTTTTCATTTTTTCATTATATATATATATATATATATGGTTACAGAATTTTTCATAATAGCCTATAATATTTGATGTTAGTGTAGTATAATGTTTAAACAATAATGTTTAATGAATGCATTTAGAATAAAACAACTCACTTTTCCCTCCAGAATCATTTGCTTCCTTTTGTTTATCTTCTTTTTCTCATCAAAATCAGTGGATTCCAGTCTCTATAACAGAATTACAAACTGTAAGATTTTGCCAGTGTATTATATATATATAATATGTACACTGAAAATTCTCCTCACAATTTCACACTGTCGCCTTGTAACATTGACTTGTGTGAGGATCTTCAGCACTTCTTTTTCTTCAGCAGGAAACTCGCTTAGCTTCGCCTCTAAACACAAAACAGCAATCAAACAAATGTTCATTTACAGCAAGTCATGTCATACTCCAGTGCTCGAGCATTAAAGGTGCTTTTAAAATCGCAGTACAGTGGAAATTTAGATTTGAAAGTGCTCTTTTTAAGCAGAAAGCAGATGTAGTTGTGAACTTACGGATCTGTTCCTCAATGGCACTGATGAGATGGATGTCGTACTGTGTGACTAATGTGATTGCTACACCATTTCGGCCTGGACAAAACAAAAAGGACATTATAAAACAGATGGTCCAGTTCTGAATGAGGACTTCACAATATAGCATTCCAGCCTACTAAAAATCTAATATATATATATATATATATATATATATATATATATATATATATATAAATAAAATTGGTATTTCCCAAATTGGTATTTCCCAAGATTACAAAGGACAGATTTCACATCTATTTTATGCTGTGAGCCCATAATAAATTACCAAATTTTAAATGAATGATTTTTAGACGTTAGTGTTGTATATTTTTAATGAATACTAAAGAAAATGGTATTGAATCTTAAAATTAGCCGTAACATTAAATAATCAGTTTATCAGTACAAGTCAGAATCTTTACACTGGTGCATCCCAAAGCAAAACTACTGAGAAACACTGTTCCTGAAAAAGGATCAGGCTATCCTTAAAGATATTTTGGTTTGCAGTAACAGTAATAAAAAAAAAAAAGGGTCGGTAGGTCGGTCTATATATTTTTTTTTTCAAGTTTCAATGGAAAAAAAAAAGTAAATTTTTGTGATGGTGATGACGTAGGTATGAATTTAAACATATTAGCATATTGTGACGTCACTGACTGGGTCTTCAACCCGTGCCTTCGGGCGCATCATTGCAAACCTCATTTTGATGCAGGCTATATAGACCACAAACAAATTTAAATCTTTGTCAAAAACATGTTTACTTTATTGCATGAATTACAGGTGAGAAGAAAAAAAGAGGTACTGTTTTACTTGCATCCACCGCTACCTGTCAATGCAACCTACAAATGAGAGACCGTTTACTTTGCTTTCTTGGGTTGTCACTTTTGTGAAAAAAATCCTGTTTGATTTGAGTGACAAGTGTTCATTAAATCGATTGTAAAATCGATTTTGCATGTCTAAAGTTTTATACAGCAAATAACACCAATTGAGTGTCAGCTACATTAAAAAAAAGTTAACAGCTTAAGTCATTTGTGGATTAATGCGTTGTGACGAGTGGGGCGGGGCCGAGGGACATGGGAGCGAGGCCGGTGGAGTGATTGGAGATGAGCTACACCTGTTCGACCCGCCGGTCTCGAGGCCCATGGAGGAGATGGAAGGATATAAAACTGGAGCGACGACAGTGAAGGACGAGAGAGGACCAGGCCTGGGCTTTTAGTTGTGTTTTGGTTTTAATTTGCGCGCACCAGTCGTCCGTGAGGGGCTGGTGCGCTGTTTTGTGTTTATTTTGCTTTATTAAAATGTTGTTTGATTGTCCGCCGGTTCCCGCCTCCTTCTTGCCGAAGATTACAAAGGTTGTTTATCATTACAGTGGTGCCGAAGCCCGGGAGAAGGAGGGATGCGATGCTGAAGATCCCGCCAAAGAAACTGCTGAAGTGCCGCCATGGACGCTCGAGGCGGTGGACTGGAGCGAGTTGCCGGGGACGGGCGAGCTTGCTACCGGCCGCCGACGATAGGCAGGGGCGGCGGCCGTCCGTGAGGGAGCGGAGGAGTCTGCGCCGTTCGCCAGGTGGCCGGAGCCTGCTGCCATCCGCCGGAACGGGGAGGAGCAGGGAACGGGGGACTCCTGCCGGCTGCCCAAAACCGGAGGAGCCGTCGCCGTCCACCGGGCGGCGGAGGAGTGTCGTGCCGTCCGCCGAGGGGCGTCCAGTGCCACCGCCAGGCACCGCGGAGGAGATAGCCCAGCTGGTGGAGGGCCGAGCAGCGGTGCGTCTGGGAACCGGATTTTTTATTTATTTTTTCTCCTCTCTCCCCTCTCTCGTCTCTGTCGCTCCTCCTTCCATCTCCTTTTCTCTCGCCTCGTCTGTCCTACCCCCAGGTTCCCGCAGGTCCCTGTGAGCGGCCCCCCTCGGAGGGAGGGGGGGGGGGTAGAGCGCAGTCTCGGGAGTACCCCCCGGCCTGCGAGGGGCGATGGGGGTATGTGACGAGTGGGGCGGGGCCGAGGGACATGGGAGCGAGGCCGGTGGAGTGATTGGAGATGAGCTACACCTGTTCGACCCGCCGGTCTCGAGGCCCACGGAGGAGATGGAAGGATATAAAACTGGAGCGACGACAGTGAAGGACGAGAGAGGACCAGGCCTGGGCTTTTAGTTGTGTTTTGGTTTTAATTTGCGCGCACCAGTCGTCCGTGAGGGGCTGGTGCGCTGTTTTGTGTTTATTTTGCTTTATTAAAATGTTGTTTGATTGTCCGCCGGTTCCCGCCTCCTTCTTGCCGAAGATTACAAAGGTTGTTTATCATTACAGTGGTGCCGAAGCCCGGGAGAAGGAGGGATGCGATGCTGAAGATCCCGCCAAAGAAACTGCTGAAGTGCCGCCATGGACGCTCGAGGCGGTGGACTGGAGCGAGTTGCCGGGGACGGGCGAGCTCGCTACCGGCCGCCGACGATAGGCAGGGGCGGCGGCCGTCCGTGAGGGAGCGGAGGAGTCTGCGCCGTTCGCCAGGTGGCCGGAGCCTGCTGCCATCCGCCGGGCACGGGGAGGAGCAGGGAACGGGGGACTCCTGCCGGCTGCCCAAAACCGGAGGAGCCGTCGCCGTCCACCGGGCGGCGGAGGAGTGTCGTGCCGTCCGCCGAGGGGCGTCCAGTGCCACCGCCAGGCACCGCGGAGGAGATAGCCCAGCTGGTGGAGGGCCGAGCAGCGGTGCGTCTGGGAACCGGATTTTTTATTTATTTTTTCTCCTCTCTCCCCTCTCTCGTCTCTGTCGCTCCTCCTTCCATCTCCTTTTCTCTCGCCTCGTCTGTCCTACCCCCAGGTTCCCGCAGGTCCCTGTGAGCGGCCCCCCTCGGAGGGAGGGGGGGGGGTAGAGCGCAGTCTCGGGAGTACCCCCCGGCCTGCGAGGGGCGATGGGGGTATGTGACGAGTGGGGCGGGGCCGAGGGACATGGGAGCGAGGCCGGTGGAGTGATTGGAGATGAGCTACACCTGTTCGACCCGCCGGTCTCGAGGCCCACGGAGGAGATGGAAGGATATAAAACTGGAGCGACGACAGTGAAGGACGAGAGAGGACCAGGCCTGGGCTTTTAGTTGTGTTTTGGTTTTTATTTGCGCGCACCAGTCGGCCGTGAGGGGCTGGTGCGCTGTTTTGTGTTTATTTTGCTTTATTAAAATGTTGTTTGATTGTCCGCCGGTTCCCGCCTCCTTCTTGCCGAAGATTACAAAGGTTGTTTATCATTACATGCATATTGGAGACGCGAACCGTGTCAATTGGAGACACTTCAACAAATTCTAACTGACCCTCTGATGTCACATGGACTACTTTGATGATGTTTTTCTTACCTTTCTGGACATGGACAGTATACCGTACACACAGTTTCAATGGAGGGACTGAGAGCTCTCGTACTAAATCTAAAATATCTTAAACTGTGATCTGAAGATAAACTGAGGTCTTACGGGTTTGGAACAACATGAGGGGGAGTTATTAATGACATCATTTTCATTTTTGGGTGAACCAACGCTTCAAGGAAGCCGCCTCATGAGCCACAGTTCTTCACAGTCCGTGTTCCATTCCATCTCGCTGCGCGCACAGCCGTGTCTACACAACTTTCAAAGGCGGACGAGCTCGACACGCAGTAGCTGCTGTCTCATCTTTCACCTCGTGTACACGCACCGTCCGCACGGTCTCAAAAAATGCGGATGACGAAAAGGACATAATGCAGACAGTGTGCGGACGGCCGAAGTATACTTGATCTTTATCAGTGGCGCACGAGATGCGATGACGATGTATGTGGCATTGCATTATAAGGCTATGTTAGCCTATCCAGAAAAAAAAAAAAAGAGAGAGAGAACATCAATGTGGAGAAGATCTTGTTTACATCAAAACTGAAACCAAGCCGTTCACACAGAACGCATATTTCGCGCATTTTCTAGAGGGACACTGTTGGACTCGCGTCTCACACAAGAGAGCCGCATGTTTAGAAAGACATGTAAAATTTAATGTATTTAATTTAATTTTCTAAAAATAGAGACTATGTTGGGTTTTTGTTCCCCATACCACTGCATCTCATGTTTTTAAATGAAAAAATGTATTCTGTGGTTTTCCACCCTTTTTATTTATTTAACAATGCATCTATGCAAATATATATCCTGGCTCAATAGAAAACTAAAGGGTGCCCAAGCTGCAGTTGCTCTGTGGCGCCGGTTCAAAAAAAAAGAAAGAAAAAAAAAAACCTGGACGCGCTCCGAGAGAAGGTCGTTAAAATGAATTTCCTATTTTCGTTTTCGAAACTTGTGTTGGTTGATTCGTGCAATAGTTTTTCGAACATAAAGTGACAGTCGACACGGTCACGGTTTTAGAATAGACGTGAGAAGGGATGGGAAAAGATCTGGGCACAGTTTTTCCAGAACTTCGTGCCAAGTTAAAGCGGTGTTGAGCTGTTTTAATGAATGTTTTAGGTGTATTATGGTGCCCGAACCCTTATGACTTTGAAGAGAGACCGGGTTTTTTTATTTACAATACTTAAATATAATTAATAGTATTTTATTGCTTTTGTATTAGTTGTTTGAAGAGTAAAAGAAAAATTGGTCGGTCTTAACGCAAATTTACAATCGGCAAGTCGGTCGGCCTAAAAGTCAAAAATAATAAAAATTGAGTCGGTGCTAAATTGACAGGGTCGGGTTACGGCAAACAAGAATATTTTAAGGATGGCCTCATCATGACTATATTCACAATATGACAGGTCTCACTGTTAAAGCGCTCTAAACTCACCGGCTCGAGCGGTTCGTCCCACTCTGTGGATGTAGATTTTCGGCAAACCTGGTGTGTTGTGATTAATAACAACTTGCACTGTAGGAATATCCAAACCCCTTCAGAGAAGGCCAGAACAAACACACAAAAACACACGAAAGTAGAGAGCATTAGAAAACTGCAAAGAGATGATGAGCAATTGTGAGATGTGTGGAGAAATATTTGCTCAGTACCTTGCAGCAACATCTGTGGCTATGAGAATTTTAAATACGTTAGACTTGAACTTTGCAAGGTTGGCAAAACGCTGTCTCTGAAAGCAGAAGAACATCAAATCTATTAGTACAGACATTAGGCGCTGAGTGAGAATCAATTTCAACCAAGTATCACGTCACTTACCTGCTTCATCATTGAGTGCAGGGAGATGGTTGGGAAATTGAATTCACGCAGCATCATTGTGAGTATCTGACAGTTCCTGGAACATTAATAAACATTATACAATTATACGAACAATATCTATAATCTATTTTTCTGTGCTCATGTAAAAATGAGGTTGTTTGGATGACCTGGTGGTTTTTCGTAGCGCTCAAGTCATAAAAGCACCCTGCCAAGCTTTGGTTATATTTGTATCTCTATGATTTAGTTTTATCCTTTAACCATCATAATGCATTCGGGTCTATTTTGACCCAGAAGAGATAAATAAAACATTTCTAAAAACTGCATACTGTAGCGTTTGATAAAGGGAACTTTTATCATGTCAAAGTGAACATTTGTGCAATCATTCGATGTAACCGGATCTTTTTGAAACGGTTCACCAAATCGAACTGAATCGTTTTAAACGGTTTGCATCTCCAATAAGCATTAATCCACAAATGACTTAAGCTGTTAACTTGTTTAATGTGGCTGACACTTCCTCCGAGTTCAAACAAACCAATATCCCGGAGTAATTCATGTACTCAAACAGTACACTGACTGAACTGCTGTGAAGAGAGAACTGAAGATGAACACCGAGCCGAGCCAGATAATGACTCGTTCAAGAGTCAAGAACCGTTTCTGTCGGACGTGTCCGATTCAAGAACCGATGAGCTGATGATTCTGCGCATGTGTGATTCAGCGTGAAGCAAACCGAAACACAGAGCGCCTAGTAAAAGACAGTTTCAGACTAAAATTTATGTTGTTTTGTCAGAAATAAATATGTAGGTTTCATAATTTTGGACAGTTTTTGAGCAAACATGAATTAAATTCCATTCATTCCAATGGGGTTAATACTGGAATTCTCAGATTATGTGCTCTTGAAGCATTCATACAATTATATATTCAGAGATAAGATAAGTTTTAAAATATTAAATTCCAACAGTTTTATAAAGCACAGATTCTTTGGGTCCAAACAGACCATGGATGTAAAAATGGTATAGATTTGAATGCACCATGAGGGTTAACGTAACTCTATGGGATTTGCTCTCCAGGTAAAAATGTTAAAATCAAGTGAACAAGCTGCCCAGTTTGAGGTATCATTAACGCCCATTGCACAAGCAGCTGGGTTATGTATGGGTTATGATGTAAATTTGAAGATTTACTGGGATTTGTCTTAATTAGAATTGATAAAACCTGCAATGTTTTTTTCCCTGCAACTGAAAACTTACTTGCACGTGTTAGTGAATATCATGATAGACCAATCATCATGTTCATCCTGGAACTTCTGGATGAGATGGACCAGGTAAGCATCCCTGACTTTCTCAGGAGTGAGGATGAATCTCTGATCCAGTTCTTCGACCGTCTGCACTCTGACAGAAAGAGAGAGAGCCATGTGTATGTGTAGAGCCAATAATAGTAGCCCTTTGAAACAAGATGTAATGTCTATGATAGGCCTCTTAAAATAATAATTATATATATATATATATATATATATATATATATATATATATATATATATATATATATATATATACACACACACACACACTACCATTCAAAGGTTTGAGGTCAGTAAGATTTTAAAGTATAAAAAAAAAATAATAATAATAATTTTATCCAGCAAGGGTGCATTTGTTTGATCAAAGGTAACAGTAAAAACATTTATATTTATAATAAATGCTGTTTTTTTTTTTAAGTCTTTATGCATCAGAGACTTCCATAAAAAAGGAACATCAATGTCTCCAATTGCACATTTAGTTTAATATACGTTTTAACTATAATTGTTTAATGCATTATGTCACAGTGTGCAATAGGAAGAAATCTAGTTTTGTACTAGTGATGTGTGCTACTACTAATTTACTAACATTTAAATAGAAATTTTGTAGCCCACTAGTCGACTAGTCTAAGAAAGCTGCAGAAGACGCTCACCTGTATGCGATCCATTGAAATAGATTTTACCCATTTACATCAAGTTTAGATTTATATGATATCAGTTTTATATTTCTGTCCCTTACTCTGATTTGTGTTCCCAGAAGAAGGGCCTGTTCATGGCGATGCTCTGCAACTGCTGCAGCGTGTCTGTGAGCGTGGCGCTGAACAGCAGCGTCTGACGCTTTGCAGGCACAGCACTGAGAATGACCTCTAGATCTTTAGTGAAATCTGTGCAGCCCTGCTCTAAGAGTCGGTCAGCTTCATCCAGGATCTGCAGAGAAACACACAAAGATTCAATTAAAACTGATTAAAACCCCTCGTAAAAAAAAGGTATATGTCAGAATCTTACTAGAAATTGGATTCTGTTCAGGCTAACTGTGTCAGAGCTTCGGATATGATCAGCAAGCCGTCCCGGTGTGGCCACAACAACATGTGGCTTTTTCGACAACTCCAAGCCCTGAGTAACCATGTCTAAGGGAAGAAACAATATAAAAAAATAAAGTGCGCCTCCTACTAAATATGCATTCTAGAAATGCGATGATATATAAACATTTACCACTGTTTATTCTTTTATAAATAAATGAGCCCTAAACACTTAAGCAAAGTAAAGCTTTGAAAGTTACCGTACCCATTCCTCCGACAATGATACAGTCCTTTAAGCCCAGAGGCTTCCCTAATGCTCTGAACTGTTCTGCGATCTGGTAAGCAAGCTCCCTGGACAGAAAACAGACAAAAACTTCATTTGTTTGAAACATCTACATGCAAATGAAGCTTCAAATGTGGCTGTATAAATCATCACAAAGTAAAAATAAATAAATAAAAAAAACCTTGTGGGTGTTAACACCAAGCAGAAAACACCGTAAGGGTCCTCGGACAGCTTCTGCAGCACTGGAAGAACAAATGCTGCCGTTTTACCACTTCCCGTTTTTGCACAGCCCATGCAATCCCGACCTGTGTGAAAGACGGGGGGGGGGGGGGCACGTGACTGAAATAAACATTTTGTTCTGATGAAAGACAACAGCATAGTCATACTCTATGAATAATAATTTCATCAGTCACATTTGTTTTAAGCTTAAAGGGTCTAAAAAGAGAATTGCTGAAGCATTTTGAACAGAGTGCACTTTAAATTAAAAGTGAAGACTGACTTGATTTCATGCAATGTTTCACATTTTTACATGTGTAGAGGTCTATAAAATCCATCATAATATATATATATACACAACCCGAATTCCGGAAAAGTTGGGACGTTTTTTAAATTTTAATAAAATGAAAACTAAAAGACTTTCAAATCACATGAGCCAATATTATATTCACAATAGAACATAGATAACATAGCAAATGTTTAAACTGAGAAAGTTGACAATTTTATGCACAAAATGAGCTCATTTCAATTTTGATTTCTGCTACAGGTCTCAAAATAGTTGGGACGGGGCATGTTTACCATGGTGTAGCATCTCCTTTTCTTTTCAAAACAGTTTGAAGACGTCTGGGCATTGAGGCTATGAGTTGCTGGAGTTTTGCTGTTGGAATTTGGTCCCATTCTTGCCTTATATAGATTTCCAGCTGCTGAAGAGTTCGTGGTCGTCTTTGACGTATTTTTCATTTAATGATGCGCCAAATGTTCTCTATAGATGAAAGATCTGGACTGCAGGCAGGCCAGGTTAGCACCCGGACTCTTCTACGACGAAGCCATGCTGTTGTTATAGCTGCAGTATGTGGTTTTGCATTGTCCTGCTGAAATAAACAAGGCCTTCCCTGAAATAGACGTTGTTTGGAGGGAAGCATATGTTGCTCTAAAACCTTTATATACCTTTCAGCATTCACAGAGCCTTCCAAAACATGCAAGCTGCCCATACCGTATGCACTTATGCACCCCCATACCATCAGAGATGCTGGCTTTTGAACTGAACGCTGATAACATGCTGGAAGGTCTCCCTCCTCTTTAGCCCGGAGGACACGGCATCCGTGATTTCCAACAAGAATGTCAAATTTGGACTCGTCTGACCATAAAACACTATTCCACTTTGAAATAGTCCATTTTAAATGAGCCTTGGCCCACAGGACACGACGGCGCTTCTTCTTTTTTGCATGATAGAGCTTTAGTTGGCATCTGCTGATGGCACGGCGGATTGTGTTTACCGACAGTGGTTTCTGAAAGTATTCCTGGGCCCATTTAGTAATGTCATTGACACAATCATGCCGATGAGTGATGCAGTGTCGTCTGAGAGCCCGAAGACCACGGGCATCCAATAAAGGTCTCCGGCCTTGTCCCTTACGCACAGAGATTTCTCCAGTTTCTCTGAATCTTTTGATGATGTTATGCACTGTAGATGATGAGATTTGCAAAGCCTTTGCAATTTGACGTTGAGGAACATTGTTTTTAAAGTTTTCCACAATTTTTTTACGCAGTCTTTCACAGATTGGAGAGCCTCTGCCCATCTTTACTTCTGAGAGACTCTGCTTCTCTAAGACAAAGCTTTTATAGCTAATCATGTTACAGACCTGATATCAATTAACTTAATTAATCACTAGATGTTCTCCCAGCTGAATCTTTTCAAAACTGCTTGCTTTTTTAGCCATTTGTTGCCCCCGTGCCAACTTTTTTGAGACCTGTAGCAGGCATTAAATTTTAAATGAGCTAATTAAGTGGATAAAAGTGTAAAATTTCTCAGTTTAAACATTTGCTACGTTATCTATGTTCTATTGTGAATAGAATATTGGCTCATGTGATTTGAAATTCCTTTAGTTTTCATTTTATTAAAATTTAAAAAACGTCTCAACTTTTCCGGAATTTGGGTTGTGTATATATATATATATATATATATATATATATATATATATATATATATATATATATATATATATATATATATATATATATATATATATACACACACGTGTGTGTGTGTGTGTCTCCCTGGACCACAAAACCAGTCTTAAGTGTCAATTTTGCAAAACTGAAATGTATACGACACTTGAAAGCTGAATAAATAAGCTTTCCATTTATGTATGGTTTATTAGGATCAGAGAATATTTGTCTGAGATACAACTATTTGAAAATCTAGAATCTGAGGGGTCAAAGAAAATCTAAATATTGAGAGAATCGCCTTTGACATTGTCCAAATGAGTTCTTAGCAATGCATATTACTAATCAAAAATTAAGTTTTTATATATTTATGGTAGGAAATTTACAAAATATCTTCACGGAACATGATCTTTACGTAATATCCTAATAGTTTTTGGCATAAAAGAAAAATCTATCATTTTGACCCATACAATGTATTTTTGGCTATTATAAATATCTGTGCAACTTAAGAGGGTCCAGGGACACATATATTGATTGATTGAAGCACAATAAGCTCATTCTTAATAAATAACTCACTGATTAATTTTTTTTTTTTTTAAGAAATTAGAAGAAACGCAGTTTGCTTTATTATGCTATCCAGCGAGTAAGATACATGTACGTTACTCACACATCCGGGGTTCTATCTATTCGATATATGTAAAGCATATTTATGTAATCTTTCACTGCATTAGTTTTACTGTTAATATTTAAAGCAGACACGGATTTTTACCTTCTAATATGGCAGGGATGCATTTCTCCTGAACTGGGGTCGGTCGGCTGATTCCCATCTGCTTACACTGCTTGATCAACCACTCACACAGCCCGAGAGACTCAAAAGTGGCCATTTCACACCAAGTTGTTTAAAAGCAAAACATCCAAAACATAAACGCGTGTTTTAGCGTTGCTTTGAGCGCCGTTAAAAGCCCTGTAAAAGTTGATTACAAGATTTCCTCGTGCGTATCTTTGACGGCCGCGTGAATTAGACGTCATGAGACGACGCGCGTAAAAGGGAAAGGCCACGCCCATTGATAGCTCAGTGACCACGCCCCTTACGGTCAAGAAGAGCTGCGCGTTTTGGTTTTGACTACAGTCTATGGTTTTGACAGCGAAATTATCGACTGAGTTTATGTATGACAATGCACCTAAACCTCCAGGCTACATAAAAACATTTTAAGATGTGCTTTATTCTGATTAGTTGTGTCATTTGAAGTAGCCCGTGAGTGGTGTGCTCGTGAGCGCGCAGCAGCAAGCGCGGGGTCGCGCAGAGGTTGTGAGGCTCGCGCAGGTAAACTGAGCTCTGTCAGCAGCAGCACCTGGACTGTCCTCGAGTGCAGGCCGTGCAGTATTAATGGGGTAGAAATCCTTACTTTTCATTCTAATGCATTCTTGTTGTCTTGTAGCACTCAATGAATTTGAAACTGTAACGTTCAGTATTATATTGGGTTGTTTCTTTTTTGTCAATGCGTTGTCTTGTACTTAATATTTTATTTAGATTGAGCATGGTTAGCGGTAATTTGGGCTACTGCACATGATGACCATCCTCATCCTCGCTGAGCATGGCGGAGTTAGATGGTCTGGAGCTCTGTCTGAAATATTACAATGATTTACCTCAACATTAGATGTTGTCTAAAAGGCTCTAGGTCATTATTCTAGAAAATTTTGTTTTATTCTGCATGTAGAGGGTCTTGCCATCATGGGTAGCAATGCCATTTAATCTCGACCATATTGGTTATTGACCAATTAGAATTTATTTATTTATTTTTACAATTATTGATATAGCTTAATTTTGGATATTTAGCTGTGCATTTTTTCCTCCCTGTATTTTATGAGTGTTTAGATTGCCTCCTAGCCTGGGAAAACCCAGACTACTTCCGGCAAATTTCAATTCTCTCTACAGAATAACTCAGTTTCAACTGAAAAGGGTCTGGTTTTAACCAGGCTAATTGCCTCCTATAACTCATTTAAATTAAATATTGGAAAAAGCAATCATTTATTAACATTTAATGTAATAACAGTTATTCATACTTTACATCATAATGTTGTGATGTCAAAAATTAATATGCAGTATTTAAGATTATTTTTTATTATATAGTTTACCTTTTAGACCCAAAATTTATGGGAGGAGGGTTAAGTAAATCATGCGACGTTTACGGTAGTCAGTTAGTAACATTTATGCCATCACTGATTGCACCCAGAAAATCATGTCTTAGCCCATTTTGATCGCCTGCAGACCCAGGTTTACAGTCTCTAATTTGCCCTGTTAAGTAAATCTGGCCTTTAATTTTTTTTTTATTGTTTTTTTTATTTTGACAAAATTATGTCTATTATATTGTTTTCGGTCAAAATATGATAACATATAGGCTGTAGCATAGTCTGCAGCGACGTGTAACCGTCATGAAATTACTGGCGAGTGGCGACTCATTTAGGCTGTTCTGAGTCGATTCTTTATTTTGGGAGATTATAACATTACTTTTCATGCACTTTTCAACTTTACAACTTTGCAGATTGTTTACATTCAACATCACATACAGCTGCATTATGCACCACATGAAAGGCAATATTCAAAATGGCATAATAGGGGCAATTTAACATGTTGGTGCAGGGCTCAATGCTTGCTTTTTTCCAAAGGAGCATATGTGCTCCTGAACTGAAAAATGTAGGTGTGCATAAAAAAACGTTAGAGGTTCGATGAGAATTGATTAAATAATGTGACATTACGCTGTTTGTGAAATACACTGAGACTCTTTTGAAATTTGTATTCTTACTATTTCCAGCTGCTCATTCTAAAAGATGACGGAGATAAAATAAGCAATCTGTCACAGCCATCTACATTTTATTGCAATATAAACACCATAAAGTAAACATTGCTTAGGATATACATAGGATATATATATATAATTTTGACAATATAAATTTTAAATTTTACGTAAAATGTGGTATTCGTAGATTTCTTAGGTCATGTTTTCTCACTCTTTTCAAAACCGTGACAAACACCAGTCTGCCTTTTTTTGCAGAATGCGATATATCCATTCAACCAATCACAGCGCACCATTCCACACACTCTAGCCAGTAATGATGGAGCTTTGAAAACACCTGGCATCCTAGTTTTCCTCATCTACTTTGTACTTTGTAATCAACAAACAAGGGCTGCAGGATAAATCGCATGTGATTGTCATGCGAATCTCGTCAGTAAAGCCGGTTCTGTGATTAATAATACCAGTAAATCTCCATCACATGCTTTCAGATGGAAATTATTCAGATGCATTTAATACACAGAGCCGTAGATCACTGACAAGCTACACTATAACGCATTCATTAGATGAATCACATTAGATTATGAACGTGATATCGCATAGCTTGTCAGTGTCAGTTTTTTTATTAATGGCATTTATGTTTTTGTTAATACAGCACATAGCACTAGTCAACTAAATGAATGTAACATGGCAAAGATGAATGCACTTTTGGAAGTTGAATCCAAAGGAAATGTCATTTTGGAATTTCTGTGGTCTAATGTGATGTTGTTCATGTTCTTGATCATGATGAAATTTTATTTTATTGCTGTAATAAATTTATAGCATTAACAAGAAGACCCATTGAATTCATGTTGGAAGCGATGACTGATGATTGTATTTTTAGTCCAGTGCCTGTTGACCAAGTTCAGAGGCTGTCATATGTGGATCAACTTACTATGGTGTGTATTTTCATCAGTTTCAATATGAAAAATAACTTCATATTAGTTCAATGGATTTATTGCATTTTGAAAAAAAAGTATCTTGGATTTATTGCATTTTGGGGAAAAAATAATAACATTTTATAATAAATCTTTGAAAATCAAAACCTGGAAATTTAATTGTTAATGATATTATAACTAGGGCTGCACGATATGACAAAAATCATAATTGTCGATTATTCCCTTAAAATTTCCATTACCTGGAAAACCTTTAGAGCTTTTTCTATAGTCTCAAGTGTCAACTATACATTGGATTGGTATCTTCTGTAAATTATAAAAAAGTAAAAATATGAATTGGATTATAATTTTATACTAAAACTAAAATTAAAATAACGCGTAGAAAGAAATAAAAAAAACATCTTAAGCACACAGAATAACATAAGTGGACTTTGAATGGTTAATTGCTGCTTTGAACGATTACATAATTGTAATCGTGATTAGAAATTTGATTTATTGTCCAGCCCTAATTATAACCTACAGATACTACGTGAAAGTTTGAAACAGAAATAGTGGTTTTCATCCTGCCACTTTCTTGGTAAAGAAACATTTACTCATTTATTTTACTCAAATCAATCCAAATGGATTTATTGCGTTTTGGAACCATACTCTTCATATAGTCTTTCTCAGAAGAATGTGAGGGTTAGGATCAATGACAATACAGGTATTTACCGTAGTTTTCGGACTATAAGTCGCACCAGAGTATGTCGTATCATTCAAAAAATACATCATGATGAGGAAAAAAACGTATATAAGTCGCACTGGACTATAGAGCATCACAGTCCCGCCCACAGCTCGAGAGAGCTTTGGTGCCGGAAGTAAATTTCCCATTCATTTCTCCCATTGACTTTCGGAAAAATCCGTATCTAAAGAGTTTTAGAGCATGTGTGAGGATAACCAGCTACGGCTGAACTCATAAGCATATAACATATCATTTCGAGTGAAAAAATTGAGAAAATGTTTAAAAAGTCAAAGGTACAAGACTGTGTACATATTTTCATTTCGAGCGCAGGGACTACTCATCTCATAAACCACCGCGCCTCACTGAATTCGACTGAAGCCACAACCGCGAACGAGCCTTTTGAGCGACTTCCAAATCTGATGACGGCTGCCCGCACAAACTTTTTCTTCCAGTGAATTTTATTTTATATAGTGAATGTGCAGTAATAGCAGTTCTTTCAGTATTAATCGTGTAAATAAATAGGTTTTATATAGGTATTGTGTATTGATTTTTATATTTATCATCGTGTATTTTATATTCTGTGCGTTAGTGTTGTCATGGTACCAAAATTTCAGTATTCGGCACCGATACCAGTGAAAATCCATGGTTCTCGGTACCAATTTCGGTACCAAAGCAAAACACAAAAATATGCTAATTAAAAAAAAACTAAAACTTTTTAGCACTAAAAATAAAACCAATGCCATTCTTTATACTTATTTACAATTGTGTTTAAAGTTTTTCTACAATTTATATAATTATGAAAAACAGTAAACAAGTTTCACCCAAATTTAATTTGTCTTTTAATTTATGAAATTTAAACACATTTTGTTTTTGGTAAATAAAGGGGATTTGCTATTAAAATTAAAACATGGAAGAAATATTGTGATTTATTTCTTTAAAAAATAAAGTTTAATCATTTTTTCAACAGTAATAGCAGTATCACATACATTTTACTAAATAATAGTAATATTTCTAGCACAATGCCTTTATGTAAAAATTAACTTTTAGGCCTAATGAATGCATATTTGTAATTTTAACTGAGTTTAAGACTGGTGGTGATGCTTAAGATATTTTTGGTCATTGAGGGTTTCTGTAAAAAAATAGTAATAGATCATATTAATTATTATTAAAAGATAATACTTCTACTAATTTTACTATCATACCAATGTATATACAATGCACTATGAATTGATGAGCTGCTGGGTTCATGAATATTAATCACGTCTGTGGTCGGTCAAAATGATTTGCTGAAATCAAAACAGGGACGGTAAGAGATCAGCGCCAGCCAATGAAATTGCCATTTGCGCATTAGCTCCGCCCACTACCGGAGAAACCGGTATGTCTTCTGCTTGTTCGAAAATGAATATGAATAATTCTAAATGAACTCCATTATTTTGACAGGAGAAGACAACAAAGAATAGTTTACACATAGCGTGTCGATTCAGCGTGGTAAGATTCTCGCTCTCTCTCTCTGCATGTGTGAGAAACAGCGCTATCAGTAAAGCGACGGTGAGTCGTGCACCTTCACAAAGAGTTTTCAGAGCATCAAATACAGATGTGCTGTGCATCCATTGAGATGAACTGAAAAGTTCAGATCGCTTGATGGAGAGAGAACTCTGAAGCTCAGATGCTGAAATTAATGCAAGCGTCATGCGCTTCAGTCTATGTAGTAAACAAACCCGCACGTCTCTGCCATTCATTAATTCACACAGAGACGCTGACCAGGAGGATATAGCCCATCGAACACGGATTCATTTCAAACAACTTTTGCGGCTTAACATTTACAGATACTGGTCCATATGGAGATTTGATTTGATTAATTTATGCTAACTTTGACACATTCCATGTCTGTCCATATTAAAATGTAAGTTTCATTTTCATGACTGGATTTTGAGATTCCGTCCTCGTTTTCTGCTTCTCGGAAATCATAGCGCTGAACCGGGTTTGAACGGGACCTCGGTACTACCGGTACTTAAAGAAACCTGGTACCGTCACATTAAAATTTTTTTAGTACCGAAGTACCGGGTCTTTTGACAACACTAGTGTGCGTGTGTGAAAGTGGTTAACGATAATGTCAGCAACATGGTGCAGTGCTTTGTACCTGACTGCAATCACCGCTCAGTCGTCAACACATGTCGTTGCCATTACACAAATGTTCAGTAAATACACAAAAAGGTATGCCTAGGCTAAATATTGTTTTTACAGTGGCATTATAAAATGCTTGATATGACTCATACCATATAAAGGCTACAGTAGCCTAGCTAAAGTTACCAACCTCCCTGCAAAACTCTCATGGCAGCCAAGGAGATCATGCTTGCACTAAGTCTACCGTGCAAAAACGCAACACAGGTTTTTATTTTATTTTTTTATTAATGATCTTCAGTCTTCACGGACCTTCGCGAGACACTTACACGAGCCCCACCAATCAGATTGTTCAGGATTGTGGGTATTGAAGTACTTAGCCAAGACATCGCGAATAAAAGGCATTTATCTCAAAACAAGGTTAGTGCCCCATGAACTTTTGGCATTTATATGAGCATATACTATCGCTTAGTACAGCCGTAGCTGGTTTTAAGTCTACCATGTATGGTTAAGTTTTTATTTCTCTTGGTTCATGTCAAATTAATTTTTATAAATAAGTCGCACCTGACTATAAATCGCAGGACAAGCCAAACTATGAAAAAAAGTGCGACTTATAGTCCGGAAAATACGGTAACTTTCTTTTGTTTTTACTTTTGTTTAACATATGCACTGGCATAATAAGAACCATTTGACATTGGGAATTGTTAAGGTCACTTGTTGCTTGGTTTTTGTGAGGCTTATGGGTACTGTATTCAAATATGTTCTTTATCCATTCTGTTGAATAATTTAAAAGTAGGTGCCATTACAGGGATCATGTTGTTGTGTCATTTTAGAAACCGAGACCTATTGGTGGAGCATCTCATCAATCTACTGGTGAATTTCTGTTGACTTGTGTAGCCAGAGACAATGATTAGAGAGTGGTGAGAGATACAGTTCCTTGTAAACTGATCCTCTCTTTCTTCCAGCATGGCTAACAACAAGAACAGCACACTTTGTTGTACTTTCTCAGCCCCCAGCCCCCAGCCACAGCAACACTCACCTGAGAGGACTGTCTTCATTATGCGATCAAGGTCAGTTGTTGGATGTGGTTCTGGTCATTGAAAAGGAGCACTTTGAGGTTCACAAAGCGGTTTTGGCCTCCTGCAGTGTCTACTTCAGGTGAGACATTACAATGTTTGCTAGCACCAGCCAACTGAGATGTAAATGACGAGATTAATAAAATAAGTTACAATGTTAATCCATGTTCTTAGTCCAAATGAATATTGACTTGACTACTGTGTTTATAGATTAAAAGGGATAGTTTGCCCAAAAATGAAAATTATTTACTGAACCTCATGTTGTCCCAAGTAGTGTTAATTTCGTCAGACGAGACGAGACGAGACGAGACGAAATATGTTCGTCAACAACCTTTTTTTTCATGACTAAGACGAGACGATGACAAGACTGCACCACTGTCCAAAAACGCTAAGACTAAATTAGCATCCATTATTGTTGACGAAAAAAGACGAGACGAAAATGTTTTGCATAAAATAAAAACTGAGATAAAATCTCTCTTCATTTTCGTCTACAATCGTCTCTGCTTTTTCATCAACTGTTACGCCTTTAAAAATTCAGAACGAGTTTGCGGCTTCCCGCTGTTGCTCAAGTTACAGGTCTCATACTCCTGTTGCTGCCAGCCTGTGGCTGCAACACGAAACTGCTGAACACACAACACCCAAAGCGAACACGAGTGATGAGCGAGCGACGACGACATGCTAGGTCGAAGGAAGAGGCTCGATATTTGTGTGTTATAGTTAGCAGCGGTCTGTTATCAAGAAATAAAATAGTGTGTGCGTAAAAAGAATTTGTCCACACGCCGCTCAAAAAATACAAAATAAAAAAAAATTCCTGAGCGCAAGTCCACCGTCTAGGCAGGCTTTTTGTGTTAAATTATATTTCCTGTTGCTGCGCAGGCTCTTTTATTGTATATGACAGCTTATGTCCCGATGACAGGTCTTTGCATTACGATTAAAAGCAGTATCAATAAAGTAAAAAAATGTGATCAGGTTAATCATTTGTGAATGTGTCTCCTAAATCAGAATTTGAAAACCAGACACATTTAACATTTCCATCCAACAAAAATCATTCAACAAGTGTATTTTGTCAGGTAATTATGACATTTAACCAATGTTTGAGATATGTGAAACACTTTTTTTACTGAAATGTTTATCAGTAATAATGTGTTATTTAAAAAAAACACTAAAATTTTTTGACTAAAACTAGACTAAAATTAAAAGACTTTTAGTCGACTAAGATACCTTGAGTTTTCTTTTGACTAAAACTAGACTAAAATGACGAGACTTTTAGTCGACTAAAACTTGACTGACAAAAAAAGATATGTGAATGACTAAATATGACTAAAACTAACAAGGACATTTGGCACAAGACAAAGACTAAGACTAAATTAAAAATAGGTGACGAAATTAACACTAGTTCCAAGCCTGTATGAATTTCTTTCTTCTGTTGAATAAAAAAAGAAGATAAACGCTTAACCACTAGTGAAAAGATATCCTCTTGGGGGAATGCAGGATTGGGCTGGTCAGCCCAGTTGAGAGACATTGTGCCCAGGGAGGCCCCCGGTAGAGCGTCATCTTCACAATGTCCACCATCCGAATCAGAACGTCAGAGCTCGGTACACTAGGTCGCGGCAACCTCATGGCTGTTTAATGGCTGCAAATCTCAGGGTTCTCCAAAGCCTCTTCAGCATGCTTGAGGCGCAAGCAGACTACGCAGAGCTGGTGAGGGTCTTTAGCGGTGATCAAAGTGCCACACACGGCCGGACAGGCCCATGATAATCTATCACTAGGAGAAGCGTCAGTTTTGGAGAATGACATACAGACGAGAACCTGAGAGAAAAAAAAACGCGGTGGGAAACCGAGGAAAGGGGAGCAGGTGAGATAATGAAAAAAGGAGGGCAGCCTGAAGACAAAAGAGAGCTTGGCCGGCTCAGGATGTGAACACAACTAACTTAAGGTGAATAAAAAGTCAAGTCAAATACATAATACATGGAACCACAGCAACACAGACAGTGGCTCAGGAATACTGATGTAATGAGCTCAAAGATTGTATGTTTATGAGTAATTTACAATGGCTTTGAACAGAGCTCAACCAATCAGAATCCAGGACAGGAAATGTCTGTTTTATAATATTAATTTTAGAATGCATTGTTTGCATTTGTCACGCATCTCCTAGCAACAAGTTATTTGTCACGCATCTCCTAGTAACAAGGCATGTGTTTCTGAGTGTGTTTGAAAAAAAGAAAACATTAATTGCTACTTAGTGATGTTGTGCTGTAAATAGGGGTGTGCAATATCAAAATTTTTGATCATGGATGATTAAAATGTCTCAACGAAATATCATACTATTATATATCATACTACTGTGTTGTACTACAGAACACATTCTTATCAGTTGCATTTCTGGCATCTCTGTCTCAATATACTTTACGTGACAAACATTCACATCAAATGCTAACTCAGCAGTAGAGATACACTTAGTGCACTTTTTCACAATCACAAAAGTACATTAATTGCATGTGCTTTAAAGCCTTGGCAGTTAAACATTTCATTTGTGTGCTGATCTGACATGCGCTTTTTATGAGTGCGTACACCTCAAGCGCAAGTGCAGTAAAATGCCTGTCAAATAGTGCCTGGTTACTGTGATTACCGTGGCTGATTGCGCTAATACTGTCAAAAACACACAAGGTTTACATATAAATGCAGTTGGTTATGTCTAATGTGAAAGTAATGCAAAAAAAATCATATTAATAATAATTATGATATTTTTGCCATATTGCCCACCTCTAACTGTACACATCTACTTCAGGTTTGTCCTTTTTTTGTAAATTTGGTAAATGATGGTCTGTTCTGCCATCTTCTCTGTTGTTTCTTAGTTATTTTTATGTACCTTGATTATGGCAGTTAACAGTTTTACCATTCCATCAACAGCTGTTGCTTATTTGTTAAGTCTCTATTTAACATCTCAGGAAATATATTATCCTTTAAAAACAAGAAGCACTCAATCGGCCAGAAAATGTATGTACAAATGGAAGAAGTTTGTAGTTTTGTTCTGGTTCAAGGTTTAGAACTTTTTATTAAAATAGAAAATGAATGGAGAATATATTTTCAGAAACGAAGCTGCTAAAAATACAAAATTTAAAAAGAGAGCGGTCACAGTTGCACTTTGTTTTAATTTAAAACTATAGAGATCCCCAATATTGCCACACATTTGAATAAAGGCATAAAATCTTGTCTTCTTAATCCATACAGAGCAATGTTTACTGGAGGAATGAAGAAGTCCAACCAGGACACCATAGAGCTAAAAGGTCTTTCAGCCAGAGGACTGAAGCACATTATTGATTTTGCCTACAGTTCTGAAGTCACTCTGGACTTGGACTGTACTCAGGATGTTCTTTGTGCAGCCATCTTTCTGCAGATGGTGCCTGTGGTGGAGCTTTGTGAGGAGTTCCTGAAATCAGCCATGAGTGTTGAAACTTGTCTAAACATTGGCCAGATGGCCACCACTTTCAGTCTCTCGTCCCTTAAGCAGTCAGTCGATGCGTTCACATTCCGTCACTTCCTGCAAATAGCTCAGGAGGACAACTTCCGTCACATTCCAAAGGAACGACTGGTTTTCTTTCTTCAGAGCAACAAATTGAAGAACTGTAGAGAGCTCGACTTGTTCCACGCAGCAATCCTCTGGCTTCAGCATGATGCATCCAGATGAGCTGCAGCCAGTGAAGTGCTCTGCCATGTGCGCTTCCCACTAATGCAGTCGTCTGAACTTGTGGACAGTGTCCAAACGGTCGACATCATGGTGGAAGATGTCCAGTGCCGACACTTTCTTCTAGAGGCCTTTAATTATCAAATCCTTCCATTCCGACAACACGAAATGCAATCACTGCGAACTTCCATTCACTCAGACGTCACTAATTACTTTTGGTGGAACACCCTACACGGACAACGATCGGACAGTCAGCAGCAAAGTTTACTATCTGCCCGACATCACAGTGCGACAGTTCAAAGAGTTGCCCGAAATGGAGATGGGATGCAGCCATTCATGTGTGTCGGTTCTTGACAATTTTGTGTACATAGTGGGTGCATGGCCAGCATTTACAGTATCGCAGTGGAGAGGGTGCAGTTGATGTCTGATTCCGCTACGACCCCCATTTAAACCAGTGGCTTCGAATCCAACCCATGCAGGAAAGCCGCATTCAGTTTCAGCTCAATGTACTGCATGGACAACTTTACGCTACTGGGGGGCACAACAGGTCTGGCAGCTTGTCCTCAGTAGAGTGTTACTGTCCAAGGAAAAATGAATGGACTTATGTGGATTCCCTGAAAAGGAGAATCTGGGGTCACGGCGGAGCAACTTGCAAAGAAAAGCTCTACGTCTCTGGAGGTTACGGGGTGCTATAGAAGATAAGAAAACTCTCCATTGCTATGATCCAGCCTTGAATCAGTGGGACTTCAATTGTCCCATGAACGAGCCAAGAGTCCTGCATGCTATGATCAGTGTAAACAACCGTATTTATGCACTCGGTGGCAGAATGGACCATGTTGACCGCTGCTTTGATGTTCTAGCTGTAGAGTATTATGTTCCAGAGACCGATCAATGGACAACAGTCAGTCCGATGCGTACTGGTCAGTCGGAGTCTGGCTGCTGCCTACTGGATAAAAAGATCTATATAATTGGAGGATACAACTGGCACCTCAATAACGTCACAAGTATTGTGCAAGTTTATAACACAGAGAAAGATGAGTGGGAAAGAGATCTTTATTTTCCAGAATCTTTTGCAGGAATAGCTTGTACCCCTATCATACTTCCCCTGACAACTACCCAGGGCTAAGCACATACTGTCTTACATTTGCAGTTTTATGCTTAAGGATTAGTGTCCCCCCGACGGCAGTAAAAGTAATGGTATAATTGGCTTTCTCTCATTGAAAAGGGACTGTTATGTCTTCAGTTTTGAAGCATTCATGATTGAAAGCCTGTACACATCAGTGTGAGGGAATATGAAAGCAAACTCTACTGAGCTTTTGGAGAATGTGAAGCATCTTTCTGCACACTTCTAAAGGAATAATGTTGTCTTGGGCCCTTCATGTAGATTGTCCCGTTTCATAGTAATAAGGGTTTCATACAAGTGCCTGTGGGATTTGCATTGATGACAGACTTTAATGTGCCAGCAACACTGGGGCAACATGACTTCATAAAGGATTTATGTTCTGTTTCATTGTTTCATACTAATGAGAGTTTCTGTGGGATTAGCATTGATGACCAGCAGCACTGGGGCAATGTCATCACATATTCTTCTTTGTGAATATCTGAAATGTATTCACAATACATCCTAAACTTCCACAAGTATTTTGCAAGTTTATAATACAGATACTGATGAATGTGAAAGAGATCTCCATTTTCCAGAATCTTTTGCAGAAATAGCTTGTATCATACTTCCACAAGAAATCACCCAATGCAATACACTTGCTGTTTTTGGCTTAGGTTTTTGCGAATGTTAGGCATCTTTCTACACACTTCTCAAGCAGAAATGTTGTCTTTGGCCCTTCTTGTAGATTGTCCCGTTTCATAGTAATAAGGGTTTCATACAAGTGCCTGTGGGATTTGCATTGATGACAGACTTTAATGGGCCAGCAACACTGGGGCAACATGACTTCATGAAGGATTTATGTTCTGTTCTCACTTGAGTGTCTACATGACACGAAAACAAAAACTATTCACAAGCGATTTTTAGAAATAAACTTCATCCAAATTTTGGATAGCTGAATGAATTGGTTGAAAAAAAAATTGTCTCTGGAATAGTATTGGCAGAACTTTACAATTATGATATAATGATATGAAAATATTGAACCTGTTTTCCTAATTGGCATGTTGAATCCGTGAAGCAGTAAAGCTGGCTCTGGCTCTTATAGATTAATATAAAATGATCTCTATCTTGCACTTTTCATGGGAATCCGTGTTTGTTTTTTGATAATTTGTACAAAACAACATACACCACCTGCCACTTAGCAGTGGAGGTAAAAAATTAATTAAATTTTTTTTTGTAAAGACATTAATCTCATTGCTGTACCTATTGCATATACAGTTATATTTAACAGTGTTTTAACCGACATATAGTTATGAATTTTTTTTTTCATTTGTCTTTTTTTTATTTCAAGAAAAATTCTTTGTTTAAGTGCATTTATGAATGTCTGAAATTTATAGCATGTGGTTATATATATAAACAAATCTATCGTTTTTGACCAATCTGTTCTAATTTTTTATGTTGAAATTTGTAAAAAAAATTTATATCTGATTTAGTTAATAAAACGTAATGTATTTGTAGCACTTTTTGCAATTCTTTTACACATTTGTCTTCCATTTGTGAAATTCCATTTGTTTTATTTTATCCATCTGCTATGTTTTATCTGTTGCTGTGTGGTCTAAAAAAATTACACAAATAAGTTCTCATTTTTTTCATTGATGTACTATTACAAAAGTTGTGTTTTCATTGCAGCAAGAGATTCTGTCTGACTTTTTTTACTGCAGTGTAAAACAAACAAGAAATTTGTGGGATTTACAAAAAAAAAAAAAGCTTAGCTCTCAAGTAAACATATCTCGGTATACTCTGAAAAACAAGACAAAAATACTGATGAAAAGACATCACCTTTTTTGTGACGTGTGTGAGTACACTATATATATACATACACACACACACACACACACACACACACACACACACACACACACAAACAAACACAGACACAGACACAGCCACAGACAGAGAGAGAGAGTTGCTAATGCACATTGTTTTCCTTAGATTCTTTTTGCTTGGTCTTTAAAATGTCTTTAGACCCAGAAACTCAACCTAGTGTTTGTGTTGAAAAAAATATCCCAGAATTTTTAGAATGTATAAAGTTTTATTGCCCAGTGATAGATTTTGTACCTTTTTTTTCTGACTGTATAAACAAATACCAAAAACTGATCAATATTGAAATGTGAATAAAGAATCTTTATGTAGGCTATTTTTAAAATAAAGAATATTAAATCTCAATATAAATGTTACAAAATAATTTTTAGTTAAAAATGTTGAAGATTTCAGTTTTAACACTAATCACAACAATTTTATAAAAATGTTTTTTTTAAACTAATAAACATATCTTTATTTTACATTAGCAGCCTTGTCATAAGCGCCTTTAGTGCACCTTATAATATTTTTTAAGGATAAAAAGCAGGTATTTTCAATCATGACATGACACATGAAGACATTTCATTGAGCTAGTGAAGGTGTGTGTTATCAATCATGCGCTCCTCCAGTGGACTCCAAAGCCCACAACTCTTCCCGTGATGACGCCGCAGCGCACAACGCGTCTCACGCAACGCTCGGTGTTTTGGAGAACAACGGAAGATGGCGAGCTCAAACAATCCGCGAAAATTCAGCGAGAAAATCGCCCTGCACAACCAGAAGCAGGCGGAGGAGACCGCGGCGTTTGAGGAGGTCATGAAAGAGCTGAGCATCACGCGAGCTGCACGGGTACGTGTGTCAGAGACGGGCACGCGCTTAGCACTGCTGCCGTGTAGAATGCAGCCTGTATTTGATTTAATCGTGACAAATCGTGAAGGACGATAATGATGTCCCTGCGGTTGAGCTTAACGGGAGGCCGATCGGATGCATGAGCTCAGAGATGCTGAGGATGCTGCTGGTGAGAGAGATGTTATGAGACAGATGTCATGCACATCTGCACAGGGACATTTCCTGGCCTTTAATGGACTGTGATTGCTTTTCGGTCCTTTAGTTATCGATCTCGTTGCGTGTATCAGGCCATAGTTGCTACTAGTCAAATAGAGGAGACCGGGGCAAGTTGTCACAAAATATGTATCCATGTAACTATAGATTTTAAATTAAAAGTCTAATTGCACATATTTTGTAGCACTGGTTTTGTATTTTTTTTATGAAGTTTATCCAACAAGGATTTCAGTATTATGTTTTTTTGTTTTTATTTTTGTAAAAGCTGTTGGGTAAAACAAGGAGCTTGAATGCAGTACAGCCACATTGGGATACATAAAGACACTGGTAACTATTGTTACTAACTAACCAAAACCTAAAACCATTAGCCAGATTAACACCAATAACTTGGAGGTTTCTGTAAGTGTTCTCTAATATTGATTTTTTTTTTTTTTTTTCGAATATCTCATTCAAGGTTTTTTTTTTTTTTTTTTTAACTGTGCTTCATAATACAATAAATTCATGAAATATGCTTAAAAAAAGCAGTGACCTTAAAATTTAGGAAATTTGATGAAAAAAAAGTATATAGGCATATTTAAAAAATAATAAAAATGACAATTATTTTAATTAAAACTAAAGTGAAAATAAAAATAAAATCTAATTCCATATATTAACAAAATCCAGAATAGTTTATTAATGATACTAAAATACCACTGATCATTGTTAGTGTAGTATTGTTTTTCATAAATGTCAGGTCAAAGTAAGTTACCACATAGTTTGTATATTATTATTTTAAACAATTCAATCATTATACATTCAATCATTTCAATCATTTCATTGACTGAAATAATGTTTTTTTTTCTTTTTGCATGCTACTTCTCATTTTTATTTTTGATTATTGTTATTTTATTTAAATTAACTTACACATATTGTTGAAAGCACTTTTGATAGTGCCAATAAACATACTGGGGAAACTTTAAAAAGAAAAGGTCATTATGTCAAGGTTTGTGCTTAAATTGAGGAAAATATTGGAGCAATTTGGACCGGTCTCTGTATTCACCCTCTGTCCGATCCAGTCACCTCGTGTTGAACTTTGATACATGTTAGCGTGCGTCACATAAGTTAATACCCATGTTCTGCTACTGTTTATTACCTCTCACTGGTCTGCTTTTCTCATTCTTCACTTGATAAAGTGTTTTTACTCCAAAGTATCTGGTTTACGTTTCATTCATGCATTCATTAAGTCATTCACTGCTGCTTTTCACACACTGTTATTTTGCACAGTTGCAGTTACAGAAGACCCAGTATTTGCAACTAGGCCAGAATCGAGCTCAGTGCTATGGAGGGTCACTGCCCAATGTCAATCAGATTGGGAATAGCAACACTGACCTCCCTTTTCAGGTGAGACCTTAGAAACTTCATAAGTTTGAAAATTCTTCTTTGCTGTCACTTTATGACTGAATTTCCCTTCAGATGATCTAATCACAGTTTCATAAACATCCTAACTGGAAAAACGCTCTTAAGTGCATTAGATGGGTCGTTCTTATTAGGTGCAGTCACATTTATGGTTGCTCTGTGAAATTTGTGGGTGAATTTCATTCATTTACAGAGGAATCCATGCGTTTTGTGTGAAGGTTAAAAAGTTACCATTATAAATTTAGCTTATATTCAAGTTGGTCACACAAATTTGCCACACTGTCCAACAGAAAACTGCTTGGTTTGACAGTGACGTCTATGTGAGCAGTGCTTCATACATCTCTACACTATGGTCAATGGAATGGGCTGTTTTTTTTAGAAAACGGTACATTTTCCATGTGACTACAATTTATACAGTACCTTTTCAACTGTGCATCTTAAATGAAAAGAACAGAATAAGCTTGTGATATATTTCTGTGTTCCAGAAAAATGCTTTGGTCAAGCATAAACACTTAAACTCTAGCAATTATAACTCTAGTTATTATAACTATTTACACAACTGTCAGGAAAATTAACCGTATGGAGCCTAACAGGATGGACAGGCTAGTCATTACTCATTGAAAAATTGAGAGTTCGCTTGCATGAGTGTGTGCTGTTTTATTCTTTATATTATCATATTATTAAGTTCTGTAATCGGATGCAAACAGCTTTTAGCGTGAGGCTAATAGTTTTAGATGCCTTTGCTTTTCCACCAAATGTTGTCACTTCATGGAAGATGACGTTATTATGACTTTTGTTAATTAAAGGGATGCTACAAAAGTCTTAAAGGATGGAAACTGATATTGAGGACACAGGAAAATATCATCTTTGCAATATTTTCAAAGCAAATGATTTGTTTTGTTTGAAAGCTTTCAAATTAAAGAAAGAAAAGCAATGGAAAAAAATCTGGAATGTTTCTTAATAAACAGACAGTTTATCATGTAAAAAAAAAAAAGTGTTTATTGGGACACTTTTTACTGATAAAAGAAAAACTAATATTTACCTTCCATAAAGATTATACAAATATATATATATATATATATATATATATATATAATATATATACAGTCCAATAGGACATACAGTGGTCCCAATTGTAATTGACACTTTCTGAGATCCGAGTCACAATTCCAGAGCTTTCCTACGTACTAAAAACTTATTTTTGTGATTTATTCTTTTTTTTTAAAGAATTTATTCTTTTTTTTTATCTTCAAGCACAAGGCGACAGTGGCAAGGAACTAAATCTCCATCAGTGACAGAAATAGAGAAGAAAAAAAAAACACTTGCCTTGACATTCTGTTAATTAATGCAAAAAAAAATTCATATATCAGTGTGGATTAAAGGTCCAAATACTTTTTGGGGACACTTTAAAATGTGATAGGGACTTGAAAATGCACTGTATAGGAGGAATGGTTTGGATCACCTTTTAAAACAAAGTATTATCCAAAGATTTACATTATTGTCCATGTTCAGAAAACCTTTAATGAATTAGTAAAATGTAACATGCATTTGCCCAAGTGTCATTTCCTTCTTTATCATTGCTCTTAATTTCTGAAACATTAGCATAAGTATGTACAAGATGGTTCTCATTGCTCTAAGCTTTCATTCTGCTGGTCCATCTTCTGTGTAGAGCCCGTTCTGTGCTTTTATTTGCCCAATACTGCAGCAAAAGTTCTGAAACCTTTTCTTGTGAAAATACATTTGAACCCCATTTAAACAAATCAGATTCTTTTCCAGACAGCGGTTTTAGACACCAGTCGGACATCACGACATCATGGCCTGGTGGACCGCGTGTATCGGGACAGGAACCGCAACGCTTCTCCTCATCGTAGACCTCTTTCTGTGGACAAGCATGGACGTCAGATATCCTTTAACTTTACCAGACACACAAGTTTTACTCCACGTAATGTGACTTTACACTGATTGGACTATACTGTATATCCAGAGGCAGAACAAACAATCTAGAACAGTGACAGCTAGTGTAACACTGTGGTTGAATGTGATAAAAAAAATCCATTCCTTTCACATGTGGTGTGTCGCACATTTTGCCCTAACGAAGAAACCGTCCGTGTGTGAGACATTGTCCTTAACTCTGATTACATTGACAGCTGCCCCTACGGCTCCGTATATCTGTCACCACCACCTGACACAAGTTGGAGGAGGTAAAGCAGCTTTTCTCATAACATAATAAACAAAACATGGTGAAAGGTCATAAATCATTGTGTTTTTGCATGATCCCACCTCGGCTGGTCTGCTGCAGAACCAACTCTGACTCAGCTCTACACCAGAGCGCTGTGAATCCAGCTCCACAGGATACTTTTGTTGGTGGATCTCAGGAACTACAATCAAAAGGAGTAAAAACTTGTAAGAATTTATCAGCTATTTCTATGCTGCATGGAATTAGTTCATCTTTTTATTTTTTGTAGCGCATAAAGTCAAAAACATTAATAATAATGATAAAAAAAATCACTAGAATGATACAATTCTTCAAAAGAGGTTAAGTAGTTTGTCATACTTCGTTATTATTTATTAAAAACAGCATTTTTCAAGGAATGTATCCATAAATTTCAGTTTCCTGAAAATGCATGCCTCTTCAGTCCTTTAAGATTTAGATGATTTTGTTTCTCCATCAGAACAGATTTGGAGAAATGTACCATTTCATCACTTGCATTTTCATCACCAGTGGATCCTCTGCAGTGAATGGGTGCCATCAGAATGAGAGTCCAAACAGCCGATAAAAAACATCCCAATAATCCATATGTAGTCCACTCCACTCCAGTCCATCAATTAATGTCTTGTGAAGTATAAAGCTTTATGTTTGTAAGAAAAAAATCTATCATTAATACTTTTAGAACTTTAACGTTGCTTCCAGCTAAAATTAGTCCATATTGTTTTCTCCAGTGGAAAAGACGTCTCGTCTGAATCAGGAGAGAAATATGCAATTGATGGACTGGAGATGTGTCAATTACTTGTGGATTACTGTGATGTTTTTATCAGCTGTTTGGACTCTCATTCTGACGGGACCCATTCACTGCAGTGGATCCACTGGTGAGCACGTGACGTAATGCTACATTTCTCCAAATCTGTTCTGATGAAGAAACAAACGCATCTAAATCTTGGATGGCCTGGGGGTGATTTTCAAAATGTTCCTTTAACAAAAGTATTTCTCTGCTTACTAATATTTTAAAACGTTTTTGTCGTGATGTGGTGCAACCAAGATTTATCATACAGACCCACATAAATCATAAAGAGGAACCTTGCAGGCCCTCATTACTGAGACAATAAAATATCAGATAATTTGACCTCTTAAAGACAAGGCTGGGTTAGTTCAGGTTGTAAAATGTCATATTAGTGTGACTCCTCAAAACATAAATGGTATTTACTCTATAAATTAATAAAAAAATATATATACTGAAAAAATTATGTTTTTGTACTTTAATTATTAAGATTTATTACAAGATAATTACATGACTTAGATTGTGAATATGTGTAAACACAGTAAAAACAGAAAACTAACATGAATATAAAAAAAGAACATTTCTAAGAAGTTGTGTTTTAATACGATTTTTAAAATATTCTTTTATTGTTGACACTTTATTTGTCATTGACCCACATGTATTTGTAAAGTGTTGTTTTTCCTCATGTAATGACCTGGTAAGAGTTCATCCTCCTCTCCCTCTCTCTCTTTCTGCAGTGCTGTTGCTCACGCCTCCAGATACAGAGGACACTGAATCAGAGATGGAGAAAGACGAGCCCAAAGCATCTCTGCATACAGAGTCATGTGACGTTCCTGGGATTCAGTGAGTTTATTATTTGTACTGTGTTCTGGACAATCATGCAACACTTAGATAACCTTTGACCTAGCATGAATATAGAGAAAATGAGGCTGGCTGCAAATGACTGCAACTTTAGGTACAACATCTTAAATTAACACTCACAATGTGCCAAACTGAGGTAGAAATGGTCTGAATGAAACAATCTAATGATAAAATATAGCTTGAGCACATAATTTGCCAATAGACAAATAACTTTATCAGAAACGGCAACATCACATGATACTCTGACTTGCTGATTTTAGGACAAATTTTATCCTAAAGAAAAGTTTGGATGCAGTTTCACAGTGAGGAAAAACCCTTAACTACATTAGTAGGGTTAGTTCACCCAGATAGCAAAATTATGTCATTAATAACTCACCCTCATGTCGTTCCAAACCCGTGAGACCTCCGTTTATCTTCAGATCACAGTTTAAGATATTTTAGATTTAGTCCAAGAGCTCTCAGTCCCTCCATTGAAGCTGTGTGTACGGTATACTGTCCATGTCCAGAAAGGTAAGAAAAACATTATCAAAACAGTCCATGTGACATCAGAGCAACCTGTCCTCCAACCAATACGCTCGTATAGGTCGTTTGTCCAAATCCCTGAAATACGACCCATCAGAGCGTATACTACGATTGCGGCAAAAGGTCGTTTTCATATTAATGTTTTGTACTCTTTTATTTGCCCTCTGGTTTGTGTTTCGTGTAGCTCAGTCGGTAGATTATTGCGTTATATCTTGATATGTAATCATGCTATCATGGGTTCGATCCCAGGGAACAGACCTGCACGAAAATGTATATGCTCATAATTTAGCATGATTTCTGTGAGGGTTAGGTTTAGGGGTGGGGTTAGGTGTGGTCATTCGAACGAATAAGCCACCTAGTAAAATATGTAGGAAATACTGTGAGATCGGTGTAAAAAGCCCATGCATTTCATTTAAATAAACGTGCATTTTGATTGGTAATGACGTGATACGTCATTTCATGACGACAGACGCAACGCGATACTGTCATTATTTTTACGCACGCTAGAGGGCGCTTAACTTTAAAACGTAAATATAGGTCGTAATAAGGTGCTTGCACAAACAACCTATATGGTCGTTTTTTGTTAGAGGACAGGCTCCATCAGAGGGTCAGTTAGAATTTTTTGAAGCATCGAAAATACATTTTGGTCCAAAAATAGCAAAAACGCCGACTTTATTCAGCATTGTCTTCTCTTCAGTGTCTGTTGTGAGAGAGTTTAAAACAAAGCAGTTTGTGATATCCGGTTTGCGAACGAATCATTCGATGTAACCGGATCTTTTTGAACCAGTTCACCAAATCGAACTGAATCGTTTAAAACGGTTCACATCTCTAATACGCATTAATCCACAAATAACTTAAGCTGTTAACTTTTTTAATGTGGCTGACACTTCCTCTGAGTTCAAACAAACCAATATCCCGGAGTAATTCATTTACTCAAACAGTACACTGACTGAACTGCTGTGAAGAGAGAACTGAAGAGGAACACCGAGCCGAGCCAGATAATGAACAAAAGACTGACTCGTTCACGAGTCAAGAACCGTTGGATCGGTTTTCGGATCACCAGTAGTTCTATCGGAGAGTTCAATTCAATAAACGAAGAAAACGGTTCACCGGTTCTTTTGCTCTCGACGTAATGGCGTCATTTGCGATGATTGACCTTGATTCAAGCCTTCAATTTACCCGTGCTCATAACATTAGCACAGAATCAGATCAGAATCATTCACCAAAAGAATCAGTTCAGTTCAGGCGCTCTGTGTGTCAGTCTGCTTCACGCTGAATCACACATGCGCAGTATCATCAGCTCCTCGGTTCTTGAATCGGACGCGTCTGACAGAAACGGTTCTTGACTCGAGAACGAGTCAGTCTGTTGTTCGTTATCTGGCTCGGTTTGGTGTTCATCTTCAGTTCTCTCTTCGCAGCAGTTCAGTCAGTGTACTGTTTGAGTAAATGAATTACTCTGGGATATTGGTTTGTTTGAAATCAGAGGGAGTTTCAGCCACATTAAAAAAGTTAACAGCTTAAGTCATTTGTGGATTAATGCGTATTGGAGACGCGAACCGTTTAAAACGATTCAGTTCGATTTGGTGAACTGGTTCAAAATGATCCGGTTACATCGAATGATTCGTTTGCGAACCGGATATCCAGACTGCTTTTTGTTTTGAACTCTCTCTCACAACAGACACGGAAGAGAAGACAATGCTGTATAAAGTTGTCGTTTTTGCTATTTTTGGACCAAAATGTATTTTCGATGCTTCAAAAAATTCTAACTGACCCTCTGATGTCACATGGACTACTTTGATTATGTTTTTCCTTTCTGGACATGGACAGTAGACTGTACACACAGTTTCAATGGAGGGACTGAGAGCTCTCGGACTAAATCTAAAATATCTTAAACTGTGTTTTGATAAACGGAGGTCTCACGGGTTTGGAACAACATGAGGGGGAGTTATTAATTACATAATTTTGCTATCTGGGTGAACTAACCCTTTAACATGAATTAGCAGTAAACAAATACTTTTCAAGCATCCATTCATCTTAGTTCTATCTTATTATTTACTAGACCTGAGCTAAAATGAACTAATAATGAATAGCTACATAATAGTGTAATAAATGCATTACTCGTTGTAACTAATGGGACCTTATTGTTAAGTCCTACCAAAATGTTTATGGCTGGTATTAAGACATAATATAGAAAGTGAATATAGAAATAGAACAAAGAAATGAGAGAATGAAGTTTGGTTTTGTTGTTGTTTGCACTGTGAGATTAATTTTATGAAAAATTAAAGCATTTTCCCTCAAGGTTTTTATTAACTAAATATAAAATAAAATGCAAATTTTTTGTTTTGTTTCAAAGTGTATAGATTTTATACTGCCTTGAAGCGTATTTGCATATAATTTTTTTATTAAAAATCTATTTTTTTTTTTTTGTGAGATTTAATCATTTTATATGTCTCTTATAAGTATTGCATCATATAACGTATCTCACTGTATGTTATGTTTGGTTTTTCCAGCATATTTCCATCTCCTGATGAAGAAATTAATAGTTCTTTGATGCCATCTGCTCACAGCAGTGGCGGCTCCTTACCTGATCTGACAAACATCCAGTTCCCTCCTCCTCTCCCCACCCCACTGGATCCAGATGACCCCATTACCTTCCCTACCTCCAGCTCCAGCAGCACCACCAACCTGACACACTTGGGCATCAGTGCTGCCAGTCATGTCCCTCCCTCCCCTCCTGCCCAGCACACTGGGCCTGTCTCCTCATCCAATATCAGCACACAGCCGCCTGCCCCCACACTACCACCTGCCATCTCACCCCAAATACCCATCGCACAGGTAAGCCAGCCTCCAGCCTCCCTAAACACCACGGCGTGTGTTTGAATACATAATATGTGTGTGATTAAAGGGTCCTCAATTCATCTCTAGCAGTGGGTTCCCATGAAAGTCTGATTCTATTTAGTGTCGCACTGATGTATCAGCCAATAACCATAGCCTATCGCCAAAAAAAGGAATTATCTGCCGTTGTTTAAAAACAGCCATTGATCAGGGCTGATAATATCCTGTCAATCAAAAGGGGTGGTAAAACATGTCTGACTGCACCTGTGGATTCATTCAGTAAAAAAACACAGCTGTGTTGATCAGAGAATAACAACAGTTCTGCTCTATTTTCAGTGGCCAACTTGCACAAAACTATAATTATATATATAACACAATATTAAATTATTGTTCAGTGAAGAATCTATTTCACATTCTCAATTGTGGGCAAATGATTTATTGTTTATTTTTCATTGGTTTAAAAATATAAACGTGAATCATTACCATAATCTTTTTAAATTGGATGAATGGAAATTGTTTTAATTGGATTTTCAGTGTAGGCTACTTTCTATCTGGCACCCTACATCTAGTTTTGACGTACATGGGGGTGGGGCAAATCCCCAACACCCAAATTCGCACCCTGCCTATAAATCACTCATAGTTCAAGCCAAGGTTGCCAGGTCTGCGTTTTTTCCATTCACCAATCATTATTTGTAGTGAACCTCCCATCCAGTAATCAAAATCAAAGGCTCTACTGTGGAAACCCTGCACTATTCTGACCTCAGTGCTACTGGCCCGAGGCTATGAGCCCCATCTGGCCTGTTTTAAGCCCTGTCTCGCACTGGCCCGACAGTGGAAATGCGGCTACTGAAAGTAAATACATCTAAACAAAGTATTAATACATGTTTGAGTTTGTGACACTGTATAATGTCTGTTGTCATCATAGCCAATCATGATGGACAGCCTGTCCCTGGAGCAGCAGTTGTCTCAATACTCACTGCTGAGTTTACTGAACGACCTGCAGAAACAGCCGCACACCTTCCCTCAGAACATTCGTCTCATACGCCTCCCGCCTCTCACTGTAAGCTCCACCCCTAACACCACCCAGTCCTCTCTTGCCAGCCAATCACAGTCAGCCACAAGCGGAGATGCCAACTCGGTATGTTTTTCGTCTGCTCTACACATTTTGATTTAGGTTCATATGGTCATTTTGAATGTATTTCTTTCTCCCGACAGTACCGCAGTCAGACAGGCTCTTCAGCCAATCAGTCACCAACATCTCCAGTGTCCAATCAGGGCTTCTCACCTGGCGGTTCACCGCAAGTATGCATAACACTTCTATGGCTTCATTCTTCATTTCTCAACAAAGCTGAATTTTTAGCATCATGACTCCAGTCTTCAGTGTCTCATGATCCTTCAGAAGCCATTATATTATACTAATTTGCTGCTTAAGAAACATTTCTTATTATTATCCATGTTGAAATATATATATTTCAAATAAATGCAAAAAGAAAGACAGTATTATTATTATTATTAATATTATTATTGTGCTGATAATCTGTGTCTTCACAGCATATTCAGGTGGTTGGAAGCATCTTTGGGGATTCATTCTATGATCAGCAACTTCAATCCAGACAGACCAATGCCTTATCCAACCAGGTACATGAGCTCTTTATTAGACAGATAGATAGATAGACAGACATAGATAGATAGATAGATAGATAGATAGATAGATAGATAGATAGATAGATAGATAGATAGATAGATAGATAGATAGATAGATAGATAGATTTGATTTTATTTGTTGGATTGAGAACTTTCTAATGCTGATTGTGTAGCTGGAGCAGTTCAACATGAATATGATGGAGAATCCAGGCGGCTCTAGTCACTGTTCAACGCTGAACTACACGCAGGCAGCCATGATGGGTTTAACCGGGAGCCACAGCAGTCAGCAGGACATGCAGCAGCTCGGTTACAGTAGCCATGGCAACATCCCCAACATCATTCTCACAGGTATTGTGTCTTTTGCTTCAGCATCAGCTTCTTTATGCAAAAATAATTCATATTTACATTATTTTATACGCCACCACACAAGAAACATTGTTGATTATTCTAACAGAAGAAAACTGAAGGATTTATCTTAAATGTCTGGTTTGTTCAGTAAAATCAACTTTTGCGGAAGTAACTATGTTAAACCATGGATCATACCATGTAAAAAAAAGAATATATTACTTATAATGCCCCTGAATGCCCACTGGGGGGGGGGGGGGGGGGTGATAACCTCCTTTGAGAAATACTGACCTATGCACCTTATGTGCACATGTGCAAAGTGTAGCATATGAAAACTGCATATCAAATTGCCAACACAAAATACAGCAAAAAGATTCAATACACAGTACTACTAAAGCATTGAATAAATTCATTTTAATTTCAACATTTACTAATACGTTATTCAAATTAAAAGTTTTATGTGTTAACCCTACAGGAGCTAACGAAAAGTTGACGTTTTATTAGACAAAAAAGATGAATTAATACTGTACCAAATGTATTTCTTATTGTTAATGTTAGGTCAAGGCATTGCCAAACTTTAACTAAAGTTTATGGTATGCAAAGCATTACCTTAGATGATGGGGCTTTGCAGATGATCTCATAATACTGTCTCCGTTCGCATTCAAAGGAGAGTAGATATCGAGGACCATAGAAATGAGTGCAGCTGTAAATATGCAGTTTGCTGTGGAGAAGAGTATCAAGCACAATGGTTATTTTTTCTTTCCACAAAGAATGCATCTTTTTAGCAGATCAAACACTGTACCTATAGTAATATTATACTTTAAACACGTTTGGCTCAGAAGTTTCTAATCTATAAATCCATCACCCGCTGGTCTGGTTTCATTTGTAGGCAGTCCGGATTCAGTGCTAAGACTTACAATTCATTTGGAAAATCAAATTTAAGTTCTGAATGAGGCTTGTTTCACTATTTTCAAATTCAACTTTCAAATTTAACACTATTTTCAAACACTTGTGTCCTCATGTTGTTAACATAATTGTGGGTAGGACTAACATAAACTGGCCAATCATTATTTTGACAAGTGTATGGTATGTACCTATGAGAAGAGGGAAAATTAATAAACTGCCTGTAATTGACCATGAAAACTCACATTAAAAATATTTAAAAGAACATATATGACATTTATAATTATTATCTTTTGATAAATAACATACATCTGTAAAATTACCAGCTTCTCATTGGGTGGGCCACAGATCACCCGAGCCCACCCATAGCTTCGCCACTAGTTATGAGGGGAACAGAGTGCTTACATCAGTGGTGATGTACATTTGTGCCATCTGTCTAATCAGAGAGTGTGGATTTAAAAGTAGACTAGCCATTTCAGCTGACAATTTGATTTGTCTCACATTAGTGACGGGAGAATCTCCACCCAATCTCTCCAAAGACCTCACCACCTCGTTGGCCAGCGTTGGTGACATGAGCTTTGACGCAGACTCTCAGTTCCCATTGGACGAGCTGAAAATCGACCCGTTGACACTGGACGGACTGCACATGCTCAATGATCCGGACATGGTTCTGGCCGATCCGGCCACTGAGGACACGTTCCGCATGGATCGACTGTGAACCCGTGAATGCAATTCAAAGCAAGACATTCTGCTGCATGGCCTCTCAGTTCACCATCTGGTCAGTGGCCGTCCACGTCCCCCCAAACACCCACGTAACAGCAGGCTGCCAAACCACTCATGGCCAGGGACTGGTGGTGACGGCGAGGGTGTGGATAGTTTCCAATGCGCAATACCATCCACCATCCACTCTCTTCATGTATTCATGTTTTGTTTTCTTGGTTTGTTACTTTTTATGATTATGATTTTACGATTCCTTTTACGTTGTTTATTCCGATGTTTTCATGGATCATACCATGTTAAGTAATTCATATTTACATTATTTTTGTAACATTAAGTGAATTACCAAGTTTCATCTGTTTTTTAAATGTTAAATAATTATGCCATGTGTCTTTGAAGAAATATCCATCTGTGTGTAATTATGCATGTGTAATCAACATATTTATTTAGATTGTATTTATTCTAATTATTTTTGTAATAATATATATTATTTTAATCATATTTATGTAAGGAGCACTACTCCCCCAGATTGTGTATCAAATGTTTAAGGGAGCAGTCTCACGTATCCAGACCTTCAGACTGACAGCTGAATCTGGAATTCATGGCTGCTTTCTTTGGCCAAGGTCCACCCATGAGGCCATTTGACCGACATGTCAAACAATCAATCACAGATAGTTTCTTTCAGCGTCAAGTTTTGGGGCGTGAAAATGTTGCCACAATAACAGACCAGTGTGTAAAACCCTCGGACATATTATAAAGATTCTATTCCGCAAAGTTAAAATATTTCACAGACTTTTAAAAATCCAGCGTTTAGTTGATCCTGAAGCATGATGGCTTTCTTCTGTCGTGAGGGGGTTTGGCATCACGGCGTCTTTGTTTCCAGGTGGAACGTTAAAGAACGCGACACACACGTCTCGCTGAAATCCTGTAGAATTCAACCAATCTGATGACAACTTTGAAACTCCTTAAGTTTTTTCACTTTTGTGTCCCATATGCATCAGACGTTCAGCCAACAGTCCGTGGGGTGAGACTAAAGGGAGCGTTGCTCACTGTACACTGGAAGGCATAAAGTTTGCTTTAACAAAATGGCTTCCATCATTTCGTTTTGCCAGCATTATGTATCCTCCAGACATCTCAAGATGTCACAACTGGTGTTTTGATATCATTCTTGGTATTTTTTTTATTTGCCTGTGATTTTTCTTTCAGAAGGACAGCAGTCTCTCGATAGGAATGTAACCCATATTTTGGTGATTTGTGGACATGTGTCATGTGACTTTCCATATGTTTCAAATATGTTATTTATTCAAACTGAAGATCTGTAATGTACGCTTCAACGGTGGTCAGTAAATATGTGACACTAGAGCTGCTGCAGAAACCTGTTGAACACTTCACTGTGAGAGGACCTGATTTTGCCTTATATGAACAAAATGCTGTTTTTAACTGTTAACATATTTTTCTAATCGTCTCTAAAGTGTTTTCCTCGTGATACTCTTGTTTTAACAATGCCATTTTGTTTAGTATTGAATGCTGTATAGTTTGTACTTGTACTGCCAAACATAACTCAAGGTTCTGTTGTGAAGCTGATGTCAGTCATCTGGCTTGGGGAGAGTAATGCTCCTTATTCTGTGCGTTTACAGGAGCTTCTGTTTGTCATTCCCATGCGTATGTTCATGCACTGTCGCACCTTGATCAAGTGATCAAGTTTTTCCCTGAGTACTATAAGAAAGAATTAAGGAATCACTCATTTTTGATTTAGTGATGCAGTTATGAGCTTTATATGCAGTGGGGTCCAAAAAACACAGCATTATGGAATGAAAATGATCAAAAACAAAGACAATTATTACGTAACATGTTGATTGTGTACATACTGTCATTGAAACAAAGGGGACAATAAGAAATACTAAGGAATTTATTTTATTTATTTTTATTTTTTGTTTTTTAGTCAAAATGGTATGTTAATAATTATAGAAGCTTGCCATGGGATAAACAAGGTTGAACTTTTTGATCACACAGTTCATACTTTTAAAATTATGAGAGAAAAAGATGCAATTAACTTAATTTTTTTTATTTAGTAGCTAGTGAAAAAAAACAGCAGAATTTCAAGTATTGCCATTTATTTTATTTTTTTTACTTTTGGACCCCACTGTATTTAACTTGTCAGTCTTATAAACAACATATTTATAAAACTGGGGATGAATAGCAAGGTAAGGTTTTGGCAATTAAACAAAATGTTTCCTTCTAAAGTTTTAGCCATTTTGGTTGAGCCAGAAATATTTTGGTCATCTGGGTCCTTGAAGGAAATAATAACTCTTAAAACTGTGCAAATCCAATTTGATTCTTATGCAAACTGAAAGCATAAATCAACCAAACAATCTGAAATATTTCTGGTTGAATATGAATAGTATTCTTAGAGCTGAGAAATAGGGATTGGCTCTGATGGTGCATACACTGTAGTTTATTAGACGTAACAAAAACCGCAATACTCGCTTAAGTTTTTATTCCTCAAACTGTGCCATTCAGAATATTTCTCCTGTTGTTTTCATATGTTTTCCATAAGCCTGAAAATAGTGTACATAAAGCTTATAACTGGAATATGATGACAGCATGTCAAAATGAGAAAAACCCTTTAGAGCGAGGTCTTGGTTTGCTTCAATAGCTTGGCTGATTCCAGTAACAAGATTCACTGCACATAAAACAGTATAAACCCATGAGACACAGTGCATGTATTAGTTAATGCTAGTCGTGTCATTTTACGTCTATGATCATGTTTAGAAACAGAATGTATTTGTGGGGCTCCGTGTTATGATCTTTTTCAAGTTAGTGCATTACACCAAATGACCTGCTTGAGAATGCTTGACCAAAGCACTATTGTTTTTTGTTGTTGTTTGTTTGTTTGTTTTATTCCCTGATCTGTTATGTTGCTGTTTTTTGTTTTCGGTCATGGTAGCATTCCCTTGCCCTCTCGATTCGCTTGGCCCTTGCATCTTGAGATTCCGTTTGAAAACCTGTCAGAAATCTTAAAGATACGGCAGCTTTCATACTGATGTATATGTGCATTTCTTCTAAATCTTCCTGGAAACTTCAGCTGTGGCTTTGCTGACGAAACTTGGACTGTTTTACCTTCTGAGAATGCCGACTGTTCAATCCTGTACATGCACTTCCCTCAGTTTACCATGAAGATGTTCTTTGTGTACTGTTTTCTGTATTGCACTGATAATTCATAGGGAAAACAATTCTGGAAGCCTATGACTTCCCAATGCAGAACGAAAAAGGGCTCAGTCTGTTTGTTGCTTTAACATGTGAAAAATTTGGAGATGTAGGCAGACTGCATGTGTTTATTGGTAAAATAATTTGTTGTTGATGCACATGCAGCCAAACTGGAGCGGTTTTAGCTAACAGCACTTATGTGAATGTTGGAATTGTTAATTTGTGTCCTGATTATTTGTGTAAGACTTAACCCCCTTTAGAGTAAATTCCCCTTTAAGCCTTAATAGAACTGCTGAGCAGTTAGTGACCATGATTACCATGTCCGTACCATTAAGACTTATAATGACGTAGCTGACTAGATGAGATGTATTTCTTGATAAACATAATGATAGTCACCCATAGGATAGAGCTGAGCAATATAACAACCCTTCCCCTTAAATCACAGCATTAGCATAAACTAATTACCATCTACATCGATTTCTTTCTGTAAAGATGATCTAGTTTTAATTTTGTTGACCATCATTTCAATTAAGGCAGGTTTAATGAGTATTAGAAGACAATGGAAACAAACCACTCAGAGTGTTGTTACAGAATGGAGTTATAACGGTATATTAGGGCATATCATTTGTGGTTGTCTAGAGCTTTTATTGGGTTGGATATAATCAGACGCCCAGTTCTATAGTCGCTGTGCTGGTGTGGTCATCTTTGTCTCCTATATGTGGTAACTGATTGTAGAAGGAACTGATTTTCGTCTTTGTCGTTTTCCTGGTCCTTTTCCTTTCACAGAAAAAAATATGCTAAATATGGATGTGCATGTTGTCTCAGCTGCATATTTCAGAGCCTTCTTGTTATATAATTTATATTTTGTAACCTGTATTTCTGTACGTGTTTTTAAAATACATATATATAGATATATATTTTTTTGAATTCTGGCATTTGTGACCTCAGTGCTAATGCAGTGTTGTCAATTCATGTTTGTCTTTACTGGTCCTCTCTTGTCCTTCACTGTCGTTACTCCTATCCTTCCGGAGCTCCTCCGTGGGACTACAGACCGGTAAGTGGTTCAGGTGTCACTCATTTTCAATTACTCCCACGGCTCTCAGCCCCGCCCCACTCATCACACCATTGTTGTCAGATTTTATTGGTAAGCTTGATGAACAGTTTTGGAGAATTTTATGTTTCCACATTCAAAGAGATCATCAGCGGTTATAATTTTCTAAGTGCAGTGCTGTCAGTATAATGGCCAACTGCATGATTGAGTGGTCTTTTAAATCCTCTTGAGAATCTCTTGCTAAACTCTTGCTTTCTCTCTTTCACAGTGAGCAGGAACAGAAATGTATTAGGTGTGAAGCTTTGCAGAATAAACTAGCGAGAGTGTGTTCTCCATGAGCACAAACTGTAAGTCGCACACAGAAGCAGCACTACATATCCTGTACTTTTAACATGGATCAATAGTGTGATAGTAAGGTAAGTCACATATTTATTGCAGACCGGAAAAAAGCTGATGCCATGCCTCTGAAGAACATTAGAAAGAGCATGGAACCAGTGGAAACAAAGAACAAGAAGGACATTCCTTTGTTCTCTTCCACTGAAGAAAGAAATCCTCTCTCCTCACAGTTCTGAACAATCCTTAGGCATCTTAGATATTAGTAAGCTGTCAGTAGATAATAGTGCAAACAAAAACTGGACAATCCTTAGAGATCTTAGATATTAGAGCAAACACAAAATGCACAATCCTTTGACATCTTAGAGCAGGAGTGTCAAACTCAATTCCTGGAGGGCCAGAGCCCTGCAGAGTTAAGATTTAAAAAAATATATATATAAAAAAGTGACATGACATACAGCTAAGTATGGTGACCCATACTCAGAATTCATGCTCTGCATTTAACCCATCCAAAGTGCACACACACAGCAGTGAACACACACCTTGAACACACACCCGGAGTTGAGTGGGCAGCCATTTATGCTGCAGCACCCAGGTAGCAGTTGGGGCTTCAGTGCCTTGCTCAAGGGCACCTAAGTCATAATATTGCCAGCCCAAGACTCAAACCCACAATATTAATACAATAATAATCTTTTTTAATACAGTTTTTTAATATATTCAGCAAGATTCATTCATTTTTAAGAATCACAACAAATCGGTTAATTTTATATTTGCTGTCTAGTAGATAATGCTTATGTGCTTATGCTGCAATAAAAAAATGATATAATGTTTCAAACGTGTTGAAGTTTAATACAGTAGATCAATGCTGCAAACCAGGGGCGGTGCTAGGGGTGGGTTAAAGGGACTGAAGCCCCAAATGTTTTTATTACAGTGTCTTGAGCACATCAAGATTGCGTTTTCTTGCGCATTAAAATAATTCATATTAATCAGCACTTAAACGGCAAAATGTAGCTGCTTCAGCTATCTGTAAACTTTCTGTAGGCTATAAATTCATAATACAGATCTCCCCATCTGTTAAAATTAGATTATCATTATGGTAACAAGTATAGATTTTTAATCATGATATTATATTTTCACGTTTTGACACACACACACACACACACACACACACACACACACACTTAGACCAAATATATAAACATATTGGTTAACATTTAGCATGTTCAGTGGCAGACTCTTGTAAGTGTCAGGGCAAAGAAAACCTAAACAAATCTAAAAATGATTCTAAACAATGCCATGTTGTGCATCTCTGCATAGTGTTTATTTCTCTATAGTGAATGAATTAGCCTTTTCTAAATGCACTGAATCAGTGATAATAAATAAATAAAAGTCATAAAAGAGGTAATAAAAAAACAGTTTCTTCATTCCTGAATGATTCAGCCGTTTTGAATGAATCTAATGAATAATTGACTCAATGACTTATTCATTTAGACAGTGGCTTGTTGCCACCTACTGTTTATTTTAATCTCATTTTTTAAAAGTATCATTCTATTTTTTTCATAAATTTTCACATTCATATTTCTGTGTTCTAAATTTTCTATTTAAAACATATTTAATAATATTATTTATGCAATCTGTTAGTTATAGTAAATTATAATTAATTATAATTGTCTCTTTTTAAAAAATTAAGCCACTTAACATATTTTTTTTATTTGAAGTGTATCCAGTGTATTCCGACACATACTGTACAATTTTTTTTATACATTTAAAAAATGTTTTTAATATTTTTATTTTTATGTTTGAGCTTACATATCTCTATTATCATAACAGTCTGAGTGATTCTGATTCCTGAACAGAAAACTTTGAAGTGTCAGCTTTGTGAAAAAATGTTGATTATGTATCTAGTCAGAAAGAATCATGAGCAGAAACTGTTTTATTTTGGGTATGTCATTTCTGTCTCCATGCCAAAAAAGGGGGGTGACTGGTAAGGGGTTAAGTAAGAGATATCACTGATAAAAAAAATAATAAAAAAATAAATGATCAATGCATGAAAATCAATGTTTTTGCCTGTAGTGTCTGGCCTTAAAATGAAACGCAAAAGATTAAGTCTCGATGTATAACTCAGATTGCACTGCAGTGTCTGTTCACAGGTGCGACCCCACTACTGATCAGCACGGGGACTTTGACCTGTTCCGTATCCGACCTGGGCCGGTTCACCCCACCTTAGACGACCTGGTGGTCCCGAGCTCCCCCAGGAGCACCATATCGATACTGAACTTAGTGTGGACACCTGATCAACATAGTCCACTGCAGCCCAGAACCCCTGATCTCAAGCGATCCGCCAGCCTCAGCCTCCCAGCAGCTTGGATTACAGGCGCGCGCCACTGCACCCAACGAGAGCTCGAGCATCAGCGCGGATACTCAATCTAGTGCTCACTGAGACCTCGAGCGCAGCACAGCACAAATTAGTTTTTAAACTTGGTACATTTTTACAAGTCACTGGTACTTTTGGATAGCTTTATTCTCCTAACAGATCATCAAAACGGTGCGTTTATAAATGTTTCAACATAATTTTAATCGAATCACAAAATCACTTTTTTCACCACCACACCTGATAGTTGTTTCATCTAGATACGACATTCATGTTAAGTAATTGACTTGCATAAAACCTTTGACATAATTTAACTATTACTGTCAAAATTAGCGTGTTAATACAGGCAATTTTATTATTATTATTTTTTTCAGTTTAACGCGTTAAAAATATTTAACGCAATTAACGCAGGGGCGGAGCCAGGGCTTTGCCACTCCACTCACAACTGCCATTTCTGTCAATTTTCTCTTGACAAGAAGTGCATTTATTCAGTCACAGACCGTCTTTACAATCATGTCAAACCGGATACGTTTGAGACGCGCTCTCCAACTTCACTTCAGTGCCAGGCGCGAGTCAAACGAGTGCGTATACGATACTGTTATGGCCAGTGTTGGGAAGGTTACTTTGGAAATGTAATAGGTTCTCCCGGTGTCCAGTCCGCGCCTGATTTCCACAGACACGCGGAACGTGCAGGAGTCATATATTGCATTTTTGGAGCTTAATATTCACAGACACTAGACCATGTCATGTTTTGATTCAAGTGTACTGACCTACTTTTGATATAGTCATCCAAAATGTGGCACATTCCGTCCGCGTTAGGCATTCCGTTTTTATGATTGGATTCTATGAACCAGACTGTTTTTCCGCATCCCGGAAATTATTAGGATGTATGTCTCATAATAGTCAGTGCAATTTGGGAAAGAAATCAGTTAAATCTGTATGTGGATGTGTGTAAATATTCAAATGTAATCCCCTTTGTAATCGTTAAAAATTTCATAAGTAACTGTAATTAAATTACTCATTTTTTCTTAGTAACTGTAACTAATTACAGTTACATTAATTTTGTAATTAAATTACGTAACGCCGTTACATGTAACTAGTTACTCCCCAACACTGGTTATGGCAAGCCAAATTATTTATAAACACCTGCTCGGGCGTCTGATTGTACACTGTCACTTCAAAAGCATGCGATTTAACAGCAAAACACGCATCCTTGAGTGTGCACTTTCATGAAGTCAACAACAACCTTCTTCGTGTTCTCCACATTCAGAGAGAGATTATTGTCACTGGAGCACCCGGTCAGGCGGCTCACCCCGCTCCTGTAGTTTGTCTCATCTCTGTTGCTAATGAGACCCACCACAGTCGTGTCACCCGCTAACTTAAAGAAGAGGTTGAAGTTGTGTGACAGTGTGCAGTCAAGGGCCAGCAGAGTGAAGAGGAGGGGGCTCAGCACACATCCTTGGGGGGCCCCAGTGTTCAGTGTGATCGTGCTGGATGTGTTGCTGCCGATCCTGTTGCCAGTTGCACAGCGAAGTGTTGATCCCCAGCTGGACCAGTTTGTGAATGAGCTGTTGAGGGATGATAGTGTTGAATGCTGTACTGAGTTCTATGAACAGAATTCTGACGTATGAATCTTTTTTTGTCTAAATGTGTGAGTGCTGAGTGGAGGGCAGTGGCGATGGCATCATCGGTTGAGTGGTTAGACCGATATACAAACTGGTAGAGGTCCAGGGAGGGTCGTTGACTAGGACAATGACTAGCTGTTCAAAGCACTTCATGAGAATAAGAATATGTGCAACTGGACGGTAGTGATTGAAGCAGGATGGAGACGGCTTCTTCAGGACTGGATTGATGGTGGTAGTTTTGAATTTAAACATTCTTCGAAACATTTGGGCTAATTTAAGTAAGACATTAAAATATATAACACTGTTCTAGTGGTGTTTTAGATATTTTAATATAAAAATTATACATATTGTGCCTTTAAAATTAAACCCGAAATACTGAGTCTCGCTGTATCGCTCAGGCTGCACTGCAGTGTCTATTCACAGATGCGACCCCACTACTGATCAGCACGGGGGCTTTGACCTGCTCCGTCTCCGACCTGGGCCAGTTCACCCCTCCTTAGACGACCTGGTGGTCCCAAGCTCCCCCAGGAGCACCATATCGATACTGAACTTAGTGTGGACACCTGGGGCCGGTTGCACCAGCTGTGCGTAAGTTATAACTTAGCCTAGTTTTGACGTAAATGGACACTAAGTTACGACTTACAGACTACTAAATATTTTTGCGTTGCACCATTAAACTTAGTTTAAACGTAACTATACGTTGTAACTAAATATTTACGGAAGCCTCTGTCCATGAATAACGGTCGGAATAAGATGTCAGCCAGATTAGATCACATTGATGAGCTCGTATTTGATCATGAAGAGCCGCAAGTTCGTCAACGAGTTTTACGAGACAGACATCATCCGTTGGATATTTATGATGATGTCGTGTTTTGTTTTCTTTGTATCCATCAATTAAAATAAGAATTTCTTCATGACTGAAATTTTTCTTCCTGTTTCTTTTCTCCTCCATGTGTGGGATAGATATTTTCAATTAAAAGTGTAATGTTTTGAGTTCGATAACGTGTGCTTTAATGTCTTTTTTAACTTTCAGTTTAGGCCAGTCAAGAATGAGTTTCAAATTACGCGCTGTTCAGACTATTTCCTATTTATCTATTAGAAGGCTTGTGATTGGGTTAAGAAAAATAGACGTCATTCTATGCGACAACGCATTACTTTACGGAGAGTTTACGACCTACTAGCTACGTTCTTCCTTAAGAATAAATGGTGCAACCGAATAAAGTACAGAGTTAGTTATAAACTAGCTAGTAGTTACTAAGCCTCTAGTTTGGACTTTACGTTCAAGTAAGAACAAGTTTAAGTAAGAACTTACGAACGGCTGGTGCAACCCTACCCTGATCAACATAGTCCACTGCAGCCCGGAAACCCTGATCTCAAGCGATCCGCCAGCCTCAGCCTCCCAGCAGCTTGGATTACAGGCGCGCGCCACTGCACCCGACGAGAGCTGCAAGCATCAGCGCTGATACTCAATCTAGTGCTCACTGAGACCTCGAGCGCAGCACAGCACAAATTAGTTTTTAAACTTGGTACATTTTTACAAGTCACTGGTACTTTTGGATAGCTTTATTCTCCTAACAGATCAGCAAAACGGTGCGTTTATAAATGTTTCAACATAATTTTAATCGAATCACAAAATCACTTTTTTCACCACCACACCTGATAGTTGTTTCATCTAGATACGCCATTCATGTTAAGTAATTGCCTTACATAAAACCTTTGACATAATTTAACTATTAGTGTCAAAATTAGCGTATTAATACAGGCAATTTTATTATTATTATTTTTTTCAGTTTAACGCGTTAAAAATATTTAACGCTATTATCGCAGGGGCGGAGCCAGGGCTTGCCACTCCACTCACAACTGCCGTTTCTGTCAATATTCTCTTGACAAGAAGTGCATTTATTCAGTCACAGACCGTCTTTACAATCATGTCAAACCGGATACGTTTGAGACGCGCTCTCCAACTTCACTTCAGCGCCAGGCGCGAGTCAAACGAGTGCGTATACGATACTGTTATGGCAAGCCAAATTATTCATAAACACCTGCTCAGGCGTCTGATTGTACACTGTCACGTCAAAAGCATGCGATTTAACAGCAAAACGCACATCCTTGAGTGTGCACTTTCATGAAGTCAACAACAACCTTCTTCGTGTTCTCCACATTCAGAGAGAGATTGTTGTCACTGGAGCACCCGGTCAGGCGGCTCACCCCGCTCCTGTAGTTTGTCTCATCTCTGTTGCTAATGAGACCCACCACAGTCGTGTCACCCGCTAACTTAAAGAAGAGGTTGAAGTTGTGTGACAGTGTGCAGTCAAGGGCCAGCAGAGTGAAGAGGAGGGGGCTCAGCACACATCCTTGGGGGGCCCCAGTGTTCAGTGTGATGGTGCTGGATGTGTTGCTGTTGATCCTGTTGCCAGTTGCACAGCGAAGTGTTGATCCCCAGCTGGACCAGTTTGTGAATGAGCTGTTGAGGGATGATAGTGTTGAATGCTGTACTGAGTTCTATGAACAGAATTCTGACGTATGAATCTTTTTTTGTCTAAATGTGTGAGTGCTGAGTGGAGGGCAGTGGCGATGGCATCATCGGTTGAGTGGTTAGACCGATATACAAACTGGTAGAGGTCCAGGGAGGGTCGTTGACTAGGACAATGACTAGCCGTTCAAAGCACTTCATGAGAATAAGAGTATGTGCAACTGGACGGTAGTGATTGAAGCAGGATGGAGACGGCTTCTTCAGGACTGGATTGATGGTGGTAGTTTTGAATTTAAACATTCTTCGAAACATTTGGGGTAATTTAAGTAAGTCATTAAAATATATAACACTGTTCTAGTGGTGTTTTAGATATTTTAATATAAAAATTATACATATTGTGCCTTTAAAATTAAACCCAAAAGACTGAGTCTCACTGTATCGCTCAGGCTGCACTGCAGTGTCTATTCACAGGTGCAACCCCACTACTGATCAGCACAGGGGCTTTGACCTGCTCCGTCTCCGATCTGGGCCGGTTCACCCCTCCTTAGACGACCTGGTGGTACCAAGCTCCCCCAGGAGCACCATATCAATACTGAACTTAGTGTGGACACCTGATCAACATAGTCTACTGCAGCCCAGAACCCCTGATCTCAAGCGATCCACCAGCCTCAGCCTCCCAGCAGCTTGGATTACAGGCGCGCGCCACTGCACCCGACGAGAGCTGCAAGCATCAGCGCTGATACTCAATCTAGTGCTCACTTAGACCTCGAGCGCAGCACAGCACAAATTAGTTTTTAAACTTGGTACATTTTTACAAGTCACTGGTACTTTTGGATAGCTTTATTCTCCTAACAGATCTTCAAAACGGTGCGTTTATAAATGTTTCAACATAATTTTAATCGAATCACAAAATCACTTTTTTCACCACAACACCTGATAGTTGTTTCATCTAGATACGACATTCATGTTAAGTAATTGACTTGCATAAAACCTTTGACATAATTTAACTATTACTGTCAAAATTAGCGTGTTAATACAGGCAATTTTATTATTATTTTTTTTTTCAGTTTAACGCGTTAAAAATATTTAACGCAATTAACGCAGGGGCGGAGCCAGGGCTTGCCACTCCACTAACAACTGCCATTTCTGTCAATTTTCTCTTGACAAGAAGTGCATTTATTCAGTCACAGACCGTCTTTACAATCATGTAAAACCGGATACGTTTGAGACGTGCTCTCCAACTTCACTTCAGTGCTAGGCGCGAGTCAAACGAGTGCGTATACGATACTGTTATGGCAAGCCAAATTATTCATAAACACCTGCTCGGGCGTCTGATTGTACACTGTCATGTCAAAAGCATGCGATTTAACAGCAAAACGCGCATCCTTGAGTGTGCACTTTCATGAAGTCAACAACAACCTTCTTCGTGTTCTCCACATTCAGAGAGAGATTATTGTCACTGGAGCACCCGGTCAGGCGGCTCACCCCGCTCCTGTAGTTTGTCTCATCTCTGTTGCTAATGCACCCGGCGAGAGCTGCAAGCATCAGCGCTGATACTCAATCTAGTGCTCACTGAGACCTCGAGCACAGCACAGCACAAATTAGTTTTTAAACTTGGTACATTTTTACAAGTCACTGGTACTTTTGGATAGCTTTATTCTCCTAACAGATCATCAAAACGGTGCGTTTATAAATGTTTCAACATAATTTTAATCAAATCACAAAATCACTTTTTTCACCACCACACCTGATAGTTGTTTCATCTAGATACGCCATTCATGTTAAGTAATTGCCTTGCATAAAACCTTTGACATAATTTAACTATTACTGTCAAAATTAGCGTGTTAATACAGGCATCTTTATTATTATTATTTTTTTCAGTTCAAAGCGTTAAAAATATTTAACGCAATTAACGCTGGGCGGAGCCAGGGCTTGCCACTCCATTCACAACTGCCGTTTCTGTCAATTTTCTCTTGACAAGAAGTGCATTTATTCAGTCACAGACCGTCTTTACAATCATGTCAAACCGGATACGTTTGAGACGCGCTCTCCAACTTCACTTCAGCGCCAGGCACGAGTCAAACGAGTGCGTATACGATACTGTTATGGCAAGCCAAATTATTTATAAACACCTGCTCGGGCGTCTGATTGTACACTGTCACGTCAAAAGCATGCGATTTAACAGCAAAACGCGCATCCTTGAGTGTGCACTTTCATGAAGTCAACAACAACCTTCTTCGTGTTCTCCACATTCAGAGAGAGATTGTTGTCACTGGAGCACCTGGTCAGGCGGCTCACCCCGCTCCTGTAGTTTGTCTCATCTCTGTTGCTAATGAGACCCACCACAGTCGTGTCACCCGCTAACTTAAAGAAGAGTTTGAAGTTGTGTGACAGTGTGCAATCAAGGGCCAGCAGAGTGAAGAGGAGGGGGCGTAGCACACATCCTTGGGGGGCCCCAGCGTTCAGTGTGATGGTGCTGGATGTGTTGCTGCCGACCTGTTGCCAGTTGCACAGCGAAGTGTTGATTCCCAGCTGGACCAGTTTGTGAATGAGCTGTTGAGGGATGATAGTGTTAAATGCTGAACTGAAGTCTATGAACAGAATTCTGACGTATGAGTCTTTTTTTGTCTAAATGTGTGAGTGCTGAGTGGAGGGCAGTGGCGATGGCATCATCGGTTGAGTGGTTAGACCGATATACAAACTGGTAGAGGTCCAGGGAGGGTCGTTGACTAGGACAATGACTAGCTGTTCAAAGCACTTCATGAGAATAGGAGTATGTGCAACTGGACGGTAGTCATTGAAGCAGGATGGAGACGGCTTCTTCAGGACTGGATTGATGGTGGTAGTTTTGAATTTAAACATTCTTCGAAACATTTGGGCTAATTTAAGTAAGTCATTAAAATATATAACACTGTTCTAGTGGTGTTTTAGATATTTTAATATAAAAATTATACATATTGTGCCTTTAAAATTAAACCCAAAAGACTGAGTCTCACTGTATCGCTCAGGCTGCACTGCAGTGTCTATTCACAGGTGCGACCCCACTACTGATCAGCATGGGGGCTTTGACCTGTTCCGTCTCCGATCTGGGCCAGTTCACCCCTCCTTAGACGACCTGGTGGTCCCAAGCTCCCCCAGGAGCACCATATCGATACTGAACTTAGTGTGGACACCTGATCAACATAGTCCACTGCAGCCCAGAACCCCTGATCTCAAGCGATCCGCCAGCCTCAGCCTCCCAGGAGCTTGGATTACAGGCACGCGCCCCTGCACCCGGCGAGAGCTGCAAGCATCAGCGCTGATACTCAATCTAGTGCTCACTGAGACCTCGAGCGCAACACAGCACAAATTAGTTTTTAAACTTGGTACATTTTTACAAGTCACTGGTACTTTTGGATAGCTTTATTCTCCTAACAGATCATCAAAACGGTGCGTTTATAAATGTTTCAACATAATTTTAATTGAATCACAAAATCACTTTTTTCACCACCACACCTGATAGTTGTTTCATCTAGATACGCCATTCATGTTAAGTAATTGCCTTGCATAAAACCTTTGACATAATTTAACTATTACTGTCAAAATTAGCATGTTAATACAGGCATCTTTATTATTATTATTTTTTTCAGTTCAACGAATTAAAAATATTTAACGCAATTAACGCTGGGCGGAGCCAGGGCTTGCCACTCCATTCACAACTGCCGTTTCTGTCAATTTTCTCTTGACAAGAAGTGCATTTATTCAGTCACAGACCGTCTTTACAATCATGTCAAACCGGATACGTTTGAGACGCGCTCTCCAACTTCACTTCAGCGCCAGGCGCGAGTCAAACGAGTGCGTATACGATACTGTTATGGCAAGCCAAATTATTCATAAACACCTGCTCGGTCGTCTGATTGTACACTGTCACGTCAAAAGCATGCGATTTAACAGCAAAACGCGCATCCTTGAGTGTGCACTTTCATGAAGTCAACAACAACCTTCTTCGTGTTCTCCACATTCAGAGAGAGATTGTTGTCACTGGAGCACCTGGTCAGGCGGCTCACCCCGCTCCTGTAGTTTGTCTCATCTCTGTTGCTAATGAGACCCACCACAGTCGTGTCACCCGCTAACTTAAAGAAGAGTTTGAAGTTGTGTGACAGTGTGCAGTCAAGGGCCAGCAGAGTGAAGAGGAGGGGGCTTAGCACACATCCTTGGGGGGCCCCTGTGTTCAGTGTGATGGTGCTGGATGTGTTGCTGCCGACCTGTTGCCAGTTGCACAGCGAAGTTTTGATCCCCAGCTGGACCAGTTTGTGAATGAGCTGTTGAGGGATGATAGTGTTAAATGCTGAACTGAAGTCTATAAACAGAATTCTGACGTATGAGTCTTTTTTTTGTATAAATGTGTGAGTGCTGAGTGGAGGGCAGTGGCGATGGCATCATCGGTTGAGTGGTTAGACCGATATACAAACTGGTAGAGGTCCAGGGACGGTCGTTGACTAGGACAATGACTAGCTGTTCAAAGCACATCATGAGAATAGGAGTATGTGCAACTGGACGGTAGTCATTGAAGCAGGATGGAGACGGCTTCTTCAGGACTGGATTGATGATGGTAGTTTTGAATTTAAACACTCTTCGAAACATTTGGGCTAATTTAAGTAAGTCATTAAAATATATAACACTGTTCTAGTGGTGTTTTAGATATTTTAATATAAAAATTATACATATTGTGCCTTTAAAATTAAACCCAAAAGACTGAGTCTCACTGTATCGCTCAGGCTGCACTGCAGTGTCTATTCACAGGTGCGACCCCACTACTGATCAGCATGGGGGCTTTGACCTGCTCCGTCTCCGATCTGGGCCGGTTCACCCCTCCTTAGACGACCTGGTGGTCCCAAGCTCCCCCAGGAGCACCATATCGATACTGAACTTAGTGTGGACACCTGATCAACATAGTCCACTGCAGCCCAGAACCCCTGATCTCAAGCGATCCGCCAGCCTCAGCCTCCCAGGAGCTTGGATTACAGGCACGCGCCACTGCACCCGGCGAGAGCTGCAAGCATCAGCGCTGATACTCAATCTAGTGCTCACTGAGACCTCGAGCGCAGCACAGCACAAATTAGTTTTTAAACTTGGTACATTTTTACAAGTCACTGGTACTTTTGGATAGCTTTATTCTCCTAACAGATCATCAAAACGGTGCGTTTATAAATGTTTCAACATAATTTTAATCAAATCACAAAATCACTTTTTTCACCACCACACCTGATAGTTGTTTCATCTAGATACGCCATTCATGTTAAGTAATTGCCTTGCATAAAACCTTTGACATAATTTAACTATTACTGTCAAAATTAGCGTGTTAATACAGGCATCTTTATTATTATTATTTTTTTCAGTTCAAAGCGTTAAAAATATTTAACGCAATTAACGCTGGGCGGAGCCAGGGCTTGCCACTCCATTCACAACTGCCGTTTCTGTCAATTTTCTCTTGACAAGAAGTGCATTTATTCAGTCACAGACCGTCTTTACAATCATGTCAAACCGGATACGTTTGAGACGCGCTCTCCAACTTCACTTCAGCGCCAGGCACGAGTCAAACGAGTGCGTATACGATACTGTTATGGCAAGCCAAATTATTTATAAACACCTGCTCGGGCGTCTGATTGTACACTGTCACGTCAAAAGCATGCGATTTAACAGCAAAACGCGCATCCTTGAGTGTGCACTTTCATGAAGTCAACAACAACCTTCTTCGTGTTCTCCACATTCAGAGAGAGATTGTTGTCCCTGGAGCACCTGGTCAGGCGGCTCACCCCGCTCCTGTAGTTTGTCTCATCTCTGTTGCTAATGAGACCCACCACAGTCGTGTCACCCGCTAACTTAAAGAAGAGTTTGAAGTTGTGTGACAGTGTGCAGTCAAGGGCCAGCAGAGTGAAGAGGAGGGGGCTTAGCACACATCCTTGGGGGGCCCCTGTGTTCAGTGTGATGGTGCTGGATGTGTTGCTGCCGACCTGTTGCCAGTTGCACAGCGAAGTTTTGATCCCCAGCTGGACCAGTTTGTGAATGAGCTGTTGAGGGATGATAGTGTTAAATGCTGAACTGAAGTCTATAAACAGAATTCTGACGTATGAGTCTTTTTTTTGTATAAATGTGTGAGTGCTGAGTGGAGGGCAGTGGCGATGGCATCATCGGTTGAGTGGTTAGACCGATATACAAACTGGTAGAGGTCCAGGGAGGGTCGTTGACTAGGACAATGACTAGCTGTTCAAAGCACATCATGAGAATAGGAGTATGTGCAACTGGACGGTAGTCATTGAAGCAGGATGGAGACGGCTTCTTCAGGACTGGATTGATGATGGTAGTTTTGAATTTAAACACTCTTCGAAACATTTGGGCTAATTTAAGTAAGTCATTAAAATATATAACACTGTTCTAGTGGTGTTTTAGATATTTTAATATAAAAATTATACATATTGTGCCTTTAAAATTAAACCCAAACGACTGAGTCTCACTGTATCGCTCAGGCTGCACTGCAGTGTCTATTCACAGGTGCGACCCCACTACTGATCAGCATGGGGGCTTTGACCTGCTCCGTCTCCGATCTGGGCCGGTTCACCCCTCCTTAGACGACCTGGTGGTCCCAAGCTCCCCCAGGAGCACCATATTGATACTGAACTTAGTGTGGACACCTGATCAACATAGTCCACTGCAGCCCAGAACCCCTGATCTCAAGCGATCCGCCAGCCTCAGCCTCCCAGGAGCTTGGATTACAGGCACGCGCCCCTGCACCCGGCGAGAGCTGCAAGCATCAGCGCTGATACTCAATCTAGTGCTCACTGAGACCTCGAGCGCAACACAGCACAAATTAGTTTTTAAACTTGGTACATTTTTACAAGTCACTGGTACTTTTGGATAGCTTTATTCTCCTAACAGATCATCAAAACGGTGCGTTTATAAATGTTTCAACATAATTTTAATTGAATCACAAAATCACTTTTTTCACCACCACACCTGATAGTTGTTTCATCTAGATACGCCATTCATGTTAAGTAATTGCCTTGCATAAAACCTTTGACATAATTTAACTATTACTGTCAAAATTAGCATGTTAATACAGGCATCTTTATTATTATTATTTTTTTCAGTTCAACGAATTAAAAATATTTAACGCAATTAACGCTGGGCGGAGCCAGGGCTTGCCACTCCATTCACAACTGCCGTTTCTGTCAATTTTCTCTTGACAAGAAGTGCATTTATTCAGTCACAGACCGTCTTTACAATCATGTCAAACCGGATACGTTTGAGACGCGCTCTCCAACTTCACTTCAGCGCCAGGCGCGAGTCAAACGAGTGCGTATACGATACTGTTATGGCAAGCCAAATTATTTATAAACACCTGCTCGGTCGTCTGATTGTACACTGTCACGTCAAAAGCATGCGATTTAACAGCAAAACGCGCATCCTTGAGTGTGCACTTTCATGAAGTCAACAACAACCTTCTTCGTGTTCTCCACATTCAGAGAGAGATTGTTGTCACTGGAGCACCTGGTCAGGCGGCTCACCCCGCTCCTGTAGTTTGTCTCATCTCTGTTGCTAATGAGACCCACCACAGTCGTGTCACCCGCTAACTTAAAGAAGAGTTTGAAGTTGTGTGACAGTGTGCAGTCAAGGGCCAGCAGAGTGAAGAGGAGGGGGCTTAGCACACATCCTTGGGGGGCCCCTGTGTTCAGTGTGATGGTGCTGGATGTGTTGCTGCCGACCTGTTGCCAGTTGCACAGCGAAGTTTTGATCCCCAGCTGGACCAGTTTGTGAATGAGCTGTTGAGGGATGATAGTGTTAAATGCTGAACTGAAGTCTATAAACAGAATTCTGACGTATGAGTCTTTTTTTTGTATAAATGTGTGAATGCTGAGTGGAGGGCAGTGGCGATGGCATCATCGGTTGAGTGGTTAGACCGATATACAAACTGGTAGAGGTCCAGGGAGGGTCGTTGACTAGGACAATGACTAGCTGTTCAAAGCACATCATGAGAATAGGAGTATGTGCAACTGGACGGTAGTCATTGAAGCAGGATGGAGACGGCTTCTTCAGGACTGGATTGATGATGGTAGTTTTGAATTTAAACACTCTTCGAAACATTTGGGCTAATTTAAGTAAGTCATTAAAATATATAACACTGTTCTAGTGGTGTTTTAGATATTTTAATATAAAAATTATACATATTGTGCCTTTAAAATTAAACCCAAAAGACTGAGTCTCACTGTATCGCTCAGGCTGCACTGGAGTGTCTATTCACAGGTGCGACCCCACTACTGATCAGCATGGGGGCTTTGACCTGCTCCGTCTCCGATCTGGGCCGGTTCACCCCTCCTTAGACGACCTGGTGGTCCCAAGCTCCCCCAGGAGCACCATATCGATACTGAACTTAGTGTGGACACCTGATCAACATAGTCCACTGCAGCCCAGAACCCCTGATCTCAAGCGATCCGCCAGCCTCAGCCTCCCAGGAGCTTGGATTACAGGCACGCGCCACTGCACCCGGCGAGAGCTGCAAGCATCAGCGCTGATACTCAATCTAGTGCTCACTGAGACCTCGAGCGCAGCACAGCACAAATTAGTTTTTAAACTTGGTACATTTTTACAAGTCACTGGTACTTTTGGATAGCTTTATTCTCCTAACAGATCATCAAAACGGTGCGTTTATAAATGTTTCAACATAATTTTAATCAAATCACAAAATCACTTTTTTCACCACCACACCTGATAGTTGTTTCATCTAGATACGCCATTCATGTTAAGTAATTGCCTTGCATAAAACCTTTGACATAATTTAACTATTACTGTCAAAATTAGCGTGTTAATACAGGCATCTTTATTATTATTATTTTTTTCAGTTCAAAGCGTTAAAAATATTTAACGCAATTAACGCTGGGCGGAGCCAGGGCTTGCCACTCCATTCACAACTGCCGTTTCTGTCAATTTTCTCTTGACAAGAAGTGCATTTATTCAGTCACAGACCGTCTTTACAATCATGTCAAACCGGATACGTTTGAGACGCGCTCTCCAACTTCACTTCAGCGCCAGGCACGAGTCAAACGAGTGCGTATACGATACTGTTATGGCAAGCCAAATTATTTATAAACACCTGCTCGGGCGTCTGATTGTACACTGTCACGTCAAAAGCATGCGATTTAACAGCAAAACGCGCATCCTTGAGTGTGCACTTTCATGAAGTCAACAACAACCTTCTTCGTGTTCTCCACATTCAGAGAGAGATTGTTGTCACTGGATCACCTGGTCAGGCGGCTCACCCCGCTCCTGTAGTTTGTCTCATCTCTGTTGCTAATGAGACCCACCACAGTCGTGTCACCCGCTAACTTAAAGAAGAGTTTGAAGTTGTGTGACAGTGTGCAGTCAAGGGCCAGCAGAGTAAAGAGGAGGGGGCTTTGCACACATCCTTGGGGGGCCCCAGTGTTCAGTGTGATGGTGCTGGATGTGTTGCTGCCGACCTGTTGCCAGTTGCACAGCGAAGTGTTGATCCCCAGCTGGACCAGTTTGTGAATGAGCTGTTGAGGGATGATAGTGTTAAATGCTGAACTGAAGTCTATGAACAGAATTCTGACGTATGAGTCTTTTTTTGTCTAAATGTGTGAGTGCTGAGTGGAGGGCAGTGGCGATGGCATCATCGGTTGAGTGGTTAGACCGATATACAAACTGGTAGAGGTCCAGGGAGGGTCGTTGACTAGGACAATGACTAGCTGTTCAAAGCACTTCATGAGAATAGGAGTATGTGCAACTGGACGGTAGTCATTGAAGCAGGATGGAGACGGCTTCTTCAGAACTGGATTGATGGTGGTAGTTTTGAATTTAAACATTCTTCGAAACATTTGGGCTAATTTAAGTAAGTCATTAAAATATATAACACTGTTCTAGTGGTGTTTTAGATATTTTAATATAAAAATTATACATATTGTGCCTTTAAAATTAAACCCAAAAGACTGAGTCTCACTGTATCGCTCAGGCTGCACTGCAGTGTCTATTCACAGGTGTGACCCCACTACTGATCAGCATGGGGGCTTTGACCTGCTCCGTCTCCGATCTGGGCCAGTTCACCCCTCCTTAGACGACCTGGTGGTCCCAAGCTCCCCCAGGAGCACCATATCGATACTGAACTTAGTGTGGACACCTGATCAACATAGTCCACTGCAGCCCAGAACCCCTGATCTCAAGCGATCCGCCAGCCTCAGCCTCCCAGGAGCTTGGATTACAGGCACGCGCCACTGCACCCGGCGAGAGCTGCAAGCATCAGCGCTGATACTCAATCTAGTGCTCAATGAGACCTCGAGCGCAGCACAGCACAAATTAGTTTTTAAACTTGGTACATTTTTACAAGTCACTGGTACTTTTGAATAGCTTTATTCTCCTAACAGATCATCAAAACGGTGCGTTTATAAATGTTTCAACATAATTTTATTCGAATCACAAAATCACTTTTTTCACCACCACACCTGATAGTTGTTTCATCTAGATACGCCATTCATGTTAAGTAATTGCCTTGCATAAAACCTTTGACATAATTTAACTATTACTGTCAAAATTAGCGTGTTAATACAGGCATCTTTATTATTATTATTTTTTTCAGTTCAACGCGTTAAAAATATTTAACGCAATTAACGCTGGGCGGAGCCAGGGCTTGCGACTCCATTCACAACTGCCGTTTCTGTCAATTTTCTCTTGACAAGAAGTGCATTTATTCAGTCACAGACCGTCTTTACAATCATGTCAAACCGGATACGTTTGAGACACGCTCTCCAACTTCACTTCAGCGCCAGGCGCGAGTCAAACGAGTGCGTATACGATACTGTTATGGCAAGCCAAATTATTCATAAAAACCTGCTCGGGCGTCTGATTGTACACTGTCACGTCAAAAGCATGCGATTTAACAGCAAAAAGCGCATCCTTGAGTGTGCACTTTCATGAAGTCAACAACAACCTTCTTCGTGTTCTCCACATTCCTAGAGAGATTGTTGTCACTGGAGCACCTGGTCAGGCGGCTCACCCCGCTCCTGTAGTTTGTCTCATCTCTGTTGCTAATGAGACCCACCACAGTCGTGTCACCCGCTAACTTAAAGAAGAGTTTGAAGTTGTGTGACAGTGTGCAGTCAAGGGCCAGCAGAGTGAAGAGGAGGGGGCTTAGCACACATCCTTGGGGGGCCCCAGCACACATCCTTGGGGGGCCCCAGTGTTCAGTGTGATGGTGCTGGATGTGTTGCTGCCGACCTGTTGCCAGTTGCACAGCGAAATGTTGATCCCCAGCTGGACCAGTTTGTGAATGAGCTGTTGAGGGATGATAGTGTTAAATGCTGAACTGAAGTCTATGAACAGAATTCTGACGTATGAGTCTTTTTTTGTCTAAATGTGTGAGTGCTGAGTGGAGGGCAGTGGCGATGGCATCATCGGTTGAGTGGTTAGACCGATATACAAACTGGTAGAGGTCCAGGGAGGGTCGTTGACTAGGACAATGACTAGCTGTTCAAAGCACTTCATGAGAATAAGAGTATGTGCAACTGGACGGTAGTCATTGAAGCAGGATGGAGACGGCTTCTTCAGGACTGGATTGATGGTGGTAGTTTTGAATTTAAACATTCTTCGAAACATTTGGGCTAATTTAAGTAAGTCATTAAAATATGTAACACTGTTCTAGTGGTGTTTTAGATATTTTAATATAAAAATTATACATATTGTGCCTTTAAAATTAAACCCAAAAGACTGAGTCTCACTATATCGCTCAGGCTGCACTGCAGTGTCTATTCACAGGTGCAACCCCACTACTGATCAGCACGGGGGCTTTGACCTGCTCCGTCTCCGATCTGGGCCGGTTCACCCCTCCTTAGACGACCTGGTGGTCCCAAGCTCTCCCAGGAGCACCATATCGATACTGAACTTAGTGTGGACACCTGATCAACATAGTCTACTGCAGCCCAGAACCCCTGATCTCAAGCGATCCACCAGCCTCAGCCTCCCAGCAGCTTGGATTACAGGCGCGCGCCACTGCACCCGACGAGAGCTGCAAGCATCAGCGCTGATACTCAATCTAGTGCTCACTGAGACCTCGAGCGCAGCACAGCACAAATTAGTTTTTAAACTTGGTACATTTTTACAAGTCACTGGTACTTTTGGATAGCTTTATTCTCCTAACAGATCATCAAAACTGTGCGTTTATAAATGTTTCAACATAATTTTAATCGAATCACAAAATCACTTTTTTCACCACCACACCTGATAGTTGTTTCATCTAGATACGCCATTCATGTTAAGTAATTGCCTTGCATAAAACCTTTGACATAATTTAACTATTACTGTCAAAATTTGCTTGTTAATACAGGCATCTTTATTATTATTTATTTTTTCAGTTCAACGCGTTAAAAATATTTAACGCAATTAACGCAGGGGCGGAGCCAGGGCTTGCCACTCCATTCACAACTGCCGTTACTGTCAATTTTCTCTTGACAAGAAGTGCATTTATTCAGTCACAGACCGTCTTTACAATCATGTCAAACCGGATACGTTTGAGACGCGCTCTCCAACTTCACTTCAGCGCCAGGCGCGAGTCAAACGAGTGCGTATACGATACTGTTATGGCAAGCCAAATTATTCATAAACACCTGCTCGGGCGTCTGATTGTACACTGTCACGTCAAAAGCATGCGATTTAACAGCAAAATGCGCATCCTTAAGTGTGCACTTTCATGAAGTCAACAACAACCTTCTTCGTGTTCTCCACATTCAGAGAGAGATTGTTGTCACTGGAGCACCTGGTCAGGTGGCTCACCCCGCTCCTGTAGTTTGTCTCATCTCTGTTGCTAATGAGACCCACCACAGTCGTGTAACCCGCTAACTTAAACAAGAGTTTGAAGTTGTGTGACAGTGTGCAGTCAAGGGCCAGCAGAGTGAAGAGGAGGGGGCTTAGCACACATCCTTGGGGGGCCCCAGTGAGATGGTGCTGGATGTGTTGCTGCCGACCTGTTGCCAGTTGCACAGCGAAGTGTTTATCCCCAGCTGGACCAGTTTGTGAATGAGCTGTTGAGGGATGATAGTGTTGAATGCTGAACGGAAGTCTATGAACAGAATTCTGACGTATGAGTCTTTTTTTGTCTAAATGTGTGAGTGCCGAGTGGAGGGCAGTGGCGATGGCATCATCGGTTGTGTGGTTAGACCGATATACAAACTGGTAGAGGTCCAGGGAGGGTCGTTGACTAGGACAATGACTAGCTGTTCAAAGCACTTCATGAGAATAGGAGTATGTGCAACTGGACGGTAGTCATTGAAGCAGGATGGAGACGGCTTCTTCAGGGCTGGATTGATGGTGGTAGTTTTGAATTTAAACATTCTTCGAAACATTTGGGCTAATTTAAGTAAGTCATTAAAATATATAACACTGTTCTAGTGGTGTTTTAGATATTTTAATATAAAAATTATACATATTGTGCCTTTAAAATTAAACCCAAAAGACTGAGTCTCACTGTATCGCTCAGGCTGCACTGCAGTGTCTATTCACAGGTGCAACCCCACTATTGATCAGCACGGGGGCTTTGACCTGCTCCGACTCTGATTTGGGGCAGTTCACCCCTCCTTAGACGACCTGGTGGTCCCAAGCTCCCCCAGGAGCACCATATCGATACTGAACTTAGTGTGGACACCTGATCAACATAGTCCACTGCAGCCCAGAACCCCTGATCTCAAGCGATCCGCCAGCCTCAGCCTCCCAGGAGCTTGGATTACAGGCACGCGCCACTGCACCCGGCGAGAGCTGCAAGCATCAGCGCTGATACTGAATCTAGTGCTCACTGAGACCTCGAGCGCAGCACAGCACAAATTAGTTTTTAAACTTGGTACATTTTTACAAGTCACTGGTACTTTTGGATAGCTTTATTCTCCTAACAGATCATCAAAACGGTGCGTTTATAAATGTTTCAACATAATTTTAATCGAATCACAAAATCACTTTTTTCAACTTCACTTCAGCGCCAGGCACGAGTCAAACAAAGTGCGTATACGATACTATTATGGCAAGCCAAATTATTCATAAACACCTGCTCGGGCGTCTGATTGTACACTGTCACGTCAAAAGCATGCGATTTAACAGCAAATCGCGCATCCTTGAGTGTGCACTTTCATGAAGTCAACAACCTTCTTCGTGTTCTCCACATTCAGAGAGAGATTGTTGTCACTGGAGCACCTGGTCAGGCGGCTCACCCCGCTCCTGTAGTTTGTCTCATCTCTGTTACTAAGGAGACCCACCACAGTCGTGTCACCCGCTAACGTAACCGCTAACTAACGATAATTAAGTATGTTTTATATATAGCTAACTGAAGTTGTCTACTCCTGAGCTTCCAGTCTGCTTCAAGGGAGTCCTCGTCTGTTATTCAACAAGACAGGAGTCTTTCCTTTCAAGTTCTTTCAAGAGACCACTTATATTTGGTTTGAACTGAGTCGTTTGAGTGGAAAACATGCCTCCAAAAAAAGAGGCAAAACAGGAAGACGAATATGTGACTATCAGCAGTGTAAATGAACTGCTGCAGCAACAAAAGGCAATGTATACCGCATTACTGGAACAACAACACGACAATTTCAAAGGCTTTGTTAAGCTAATAATGGATTCCACGAACTCTAGATTAGAGTCAATAACCAGGGAACTACAAGAAATAAAAACCAGCCTGCAATATACACAAAAAGAAGTGGATGATATTAAAACTGAGACAACAGATCTGAAGGAACGCAGTACCTCGATGCAAAATGATATTTTTAAAGTCTGTGACAGCTTGCTGGCGGTCTCGGACAAAATGGAGTATCTGGAGAGCCAAACCAGGCGAAATAACCTGGTATTTGACGGGATACAGGAGTCACAAGGAGAGACCTGGTCAGAGACGGAGGAGAAGATAAAAAAAGTTGTGAAGGAAAAATTACAGCTGCAACGCGAGGTGGAGGTAGAGAGGGCTCACCGTACAGGGAAACCCGGAGGAGAACGACCAAGGCCAATTGTGGTAAAACTTCTAAGGCACAAGGACAGAACGGAAATACTACAAAGATCCAAAAATCTAAAAGGTTTCAGAATATACATCAACGAAGATTTCACAGAGGCAGTAAGAAGGAAAAGAAAAGAACTCATGCCGGATTTAAGAGCGGCGAGAGAAAAGGGGGACATTGCCTATTTACGGCAGGATAAACTGATTATTCATCCCCGGCCCAGTACACCAAAACAACCAAGACCAGCTAATATCAACACATAAACAGGTAGGCCTATGATATGTTGAAATTTTAAAGCCCACTATGTCACAAAATAAAATTCACACACATAACGGAGATAGTCACTTAATACAAAGATTGGTTGAATATGAGCACCTGGAACTGAACACCTTAGAGTACACGGAACACCATGAACAGGACATGGAAAATGACATTGATCCGGTGAACAATTTTTTTGCTAGCATCAACAATAACTGTCACTATTACACTGATGAACAATTTAATAGTTCAATCAAGACCGAGCAGCAGTTATCTATTATCCACTTTAATAGTAGAAGTCTGTATGCCAACTTTCACAGTATCAAATACTATCTAAAACAATTGAAACAGCACTTTAACATAATTGCAATAACTGAAACGTGGATAAACAGTAAAAAAGGATCAGATTTTGAAATTGAAGGATATGAAATGTCTTCTATTAACAGAGTAAATAAGAGTGGGGGTGGTGTGATACTGTATGTGGACAAGGATTTAAATTATAAGGTGGTGGAAAAAATGTCAATGGTGGTGGATAATTTGCTGGAATGTGTCACAATAGAAATATGTATGGAAAAAAAGAAAAATATTAGTGTAAGTTGTATATATAGGTCACCAGGTTCGAATATTGATACATTTAAGGACTGGATGGAGGAAACATTTATAAAAACTAGGCAAAAAGTCATGTTCATCTGTGGGGACTTCAATATTGATTTGTTAAACCCAAATAATCATAAAATGACAGAAGATTTTATTAACACCGTGTTTAGTTTAGGCCTGTGTCCCCAAATTACCAGACCCAGCCGAATTACTTCTCATTCCGCAACACTAATAGACAATATATTTACAAATATCATACAAAATAATACAGTGAGTGGATTACTGATTAATGATATCAGTGACCACTTACCAATTTTTACAGTGTATGACAATAATTATAGTTTAAATAGACAGGATAAAAAAAACATTTTCCAAAAGGGTCAGAACAGAAGAAACAATGGAGGCATTAAAAGTTGATCTGCTAGCACAAGATTGGGAGTTTATGGATAATGAAAAAGATGTAGATAATGCATATGAAGAATTTCTAAGAATATTTAAATTATTATATGATAAAAATTGCCCGATTAAAATATTTAGTAAGAAACAAAAACATAATGATAAACCATGGATTTCCAAGGGATTACAAAATGCCTGTAAAAAGAAAAATACACTTTATAGAGAATTTATAAAACATAGAACTATAGAGATTGAACATAGATATAAGAAATATAAGAATAAGTTAACCAGTATTATGAGAACTTGTAAGAAAGAATACTACGCAAAACTAATAGATAATAATAAAAATAATATTAAGGGTATGTGGAACATCTTAAATAATATTATTAAAAATAATACTAGACAGGCTACTTATCCACATTACTTTATTGATAATGATAAAAATATCAATAATATGGAGGAAGTGGTGAATGAGTTCGATACATTTTTTGTAAATGTGGGACCTAACTTAGCAGAGCAAATTCCAATTCCACAAATATTAGAAAGGAATTATAATAATTTAGTAGAAAGAAATCCCAGTTCAATATTTTTGACAGCAGTTGATGAAAAAGAAATAAAAGATATTGTTAAAGGATGCAAAAACAAACCATCCACTGATCATGATGGAATAGACATAAAAAATTATACAAAAAGTAATAGAGGGGATTGCCAAACCACTAAAGAACATCTGTAATTTATCATTTTTAACCGGCAAATTTCCAACAAAAATGAAAATAGCAAAAGTCACCCCTCTATACAAAACTGGAAATATACACCATTTCATAAATTACAGGCCTGTCTCTCTATTATCACAATTTTCAAAAATTTTAGAAAAACTATTTAACAACAGATTAGAAAAATTCATAGATAAAAATAACCTACTCTCTGACAGTCAATATGGATTTAGAAAAAAAAAACTCAACATCATTAGCACTAACAGAACTCATTGAAGAAATCACAAATGCCACAGACAAAAATAACTATGCAGTTGGAGTATTCATTGATCTAAAAAAAGCATTTGATACAATAAATCATGAAATATTAATCAGTAAATTGGAACGAATTGGGATTAGGGGGGTAGTTTTAAACTGGGTAAGTAGTTATCTGAGAGACAGACAGCAATTTGTGAAGATAGGAGAGTATTCATCTGAATGTTTGAGCATGGTTTGTGGTGTTCCACAGGGGTCAGTGTTGGGACCAAAGTTATTTTTATTATACATTAATGATATTTGTAAAGTATCTGAAGTATTGAATTTTGTATTATTTGCAGATGATACAAACATATTTGGTTCTGGGGACAGCTTACAGCAACTCTTGGAATTAATCACTTCAGAATTTAAGAAAATAAAACAATGGTTGGACATTAATAGGTTATCACTAAATTTGAGTAAAACTACATTTATGGTATTTGGAAATTGTAAGTCAAATCATCAAGCACAGATACAGATAGAGGGTGTTAACTTAGAAAGAGTACATGAAAATAAATTTCTTGGAGTGATCATAGATGAAAAGATCTGCTGGAAGCCTCACATAAAATACATCAAAAACAAACTGTCCAGAAGCATTGCAGTTCTAGCAAGAGCTAAGCATATATTGGATCTTAAATCTCTTTGCATCTTGTACTGCTCATTATTGTTACCTTATTTGAATTACTGTGTAGAGGTTTGGGGAAGCACTTACAAACATTCACTACAGCCGCTAGTTATAATGCAAAAAAGAGCAATGAGAATTATTCATAATGTCGGATTTCGGGAACACACAAATTCATTATTTTTGCAGTCTAGATTAATAAAATACCATGATCAAATTTTTATATCAAATTGCAGTATTCATGTTTAAAGTAAGAAATAGGTTATTGCCAGGGAATATACAAAAGATGTTCTCAGAGAGGGAGGGAGGGTACAACTTAAGGGGAAGGGGAAATTTTAAGATTAATAGATTTAGAACAACAAGGAAAAGATTATGTTTATCAATTTGCGGAGTGAAATTGTGGAATAAACTAGATGAAAACTTAAAGCAATGCCCTAACATATGCCTCTTCAAAAAATGTTTAAAGAAAAGATTTTCAAGAAGTATCAAGAAGCACTGTAGTGAAAGTAGGAGTGCTCCTTTGTTATGATTTAAATACTTGTTAGTGGTCACTTTGATGCATGTATGTAGGTATGTAAATATGTAGGTATGTATGTATAGGTATATGTATATACATGTATGTATATGTATGTGTACATGTATGTATATGTATATGTATGTGTATATGTATGTGTGTATAAGTGTGTATGTGATATCAGATAACAAAAAAATAATAATAACATAAAAAATTGTTATTTAAAGGAATGTAAGAATTAAAGGGGTAGGAGTACATAAGTTTAGCTTCTTCCTACTCCTTTTCGCACATGAGATAGAAGTATGTTTACACAGGAAAAAAAAATTGTAATTTGTTACGGCTTATCTGGTGTTATTTTTTCTCTTTTTTTTTTCTTTTATTTAAAAAAAAAAAAAAATGCTTTAAACATTTTTGTATTTTATTTTACATATTCTTCTCTCATGTTCGAAATAAAGACTTCAATCAATCAATCAATCAATCAACTTAAAGAAGAGTTTGAAGTTGTGTGACAGTGTGCAGTCAAGGGCCAGCAGAGTGAAGAGGAGGGGGCTTAGCACACATCCTTGGGGGGCGCCAGTGTTCAGTGTGATGGTGCTGGATGTGTTGCTGCCGACCTGTTGCCAGTTGCACAGCGAAGTGTTGATCCCCAGCTGGACCAGTTTGTGAATGAGCTGTTGAGGGATGATAGTGTTAAATGCTGAACTGAAGTCTATGAACAGAATTCTGACGTATGAGTCTTTTTTTGTCTAAATGTGTGAGTGCTGAGTGGAGGGCAGTGGCGATGGCATCATCGGTTGAGTGGTTAGACCGATATACAAACTGGTAGAGGTCCAGGGAGGGTCGTTGACTAGGACAATGACTAGCTGTTCAAAGCACTTCATGAGAATAGGAGTATGTGCAACTGAACGGTAGTCATTGAAGCAGGATGGAGACGGCTTCTTCAGGACTGGATTGATGGTGGTAGTTTTGAATTTAAACATTCTTCGAAACATTTGGGCTAATTTAAGTAAGTCATTAAAATATATAACACTGTTCTAGTGGTGTTTTAGACATTTTAATATAAAAATTATACATATTGTGCCTTTAAAATTAAACCCAAAAGACTGAGTCTCACTGTATCGCTCAGGCTGCACTGCAGTGTCTATTCACAGGTGCGACCCCACTACTGATCAGCATGGGGGCTTTGACCTGCTCCGTCTCCGATCTGGGCCGGTTCACCCCTCCTTAGACGACCTGGTGGTCCCAAGCTCCCCCAGGAGCACCATATCGATACTGAACTTAGTGTGGACACCTGATCAACATAGTCCACTGCAGCCCAGAACCCCTGATCTCAAGCGATCCGCCAGCCTCAGCCTCCCAGGAGCTTGGATTACAGGCACGCGCCACTGCACCCGGCGAGAGCTGCAAGCATCAGCGCTGATACTCAATCTAGTGCTCACTGAGACCTCGAGCGCAACACAGCACAAATTAGTTTTTAAACTTGGTACATTTTTACAAGTCACTGGTACTTTTGGATAGCTTTATTCTCCTAACAGATCATCAAAACGGTGCGTTTATAAATGTTTCAACATAATTTTAATCGAATCACAAAATCACTTTTTTCACCACCACACCTGATAGTTGTTTCATCTAGATACGCCATTCATGTTAAGTAATTGCCTTGCATAAAACCTTTGACATAATTTAACTAGCCTATTACTCTCAAAATTAGCATGTTAATACAGGCATCTTTATTATTATTATTTTTTTAAGTTAAACGAATTAAAAATATTTAACGCAATTAACGCTGGGCGGAGCCAGGGCTTGCCACTCCATTCACAACTGCCGTTTCTGTCAATTTTCTCTTGACAAGAAGTGCATTTATTCAGTCACAGACCGTCTTTACAATCATGTCAAACCGGATACGTTTGAGACGCGCTCTCCAACTTCACTTCAGCGCCAGGCGCGAGTCAAACGAGTGCGTATACGATACTGTTATGGCAAGCCAAATTATTCACAAACACCTGCTCGGTCGTCTTATTGTACACTGTCATGTCAAAAGCATGCGATTTAACAGCAAAACGCACATCCTTGAGTGTGCACTTTCATGAAGTCAACAACAACCTTCTTCGTGTTCTCCACATTCAGAGAGAGATTGTTGTCACTGGAGCACCTGGTCAGGCGGCTCACCCCGCTCCTGTAGTTTGTCTCATCTCTGTTGCTAATGAGACCCACCACAGTCGTGTCACCCGCTAACTTAAAGAAGAGTTTGAAGTTGTGTGACAGTGTGCAGTCAAGGCCCTGCAGAGTGAAGAGGAGGGGGCTTAGCACACATCCTTGGGGGGCCCCAGTGTTCAGTGTGATGGTGCTGGATGTGTTGCTGCCGACCTGTTGCCAGTTGCACAGCGAAGTGTTGATCCCCAGCTGGACCAGTTTGTGAATGAGCTGTTGAGGGATGATAGTGTTAAATGCTGAACTGAAGTCTATAAACAGAATTCTGACGTATGAGTCTTTTTTTTGTATAAATGTGTGAGTGCTGAGTGGAGGGCAGTGGCGATGGCATCATCGGTTGAGTGGTTAGACCGATATACAAACTGGTAGAGGTCCAGGGAGGGTCGTTGACTAGGACAATGACTAGCTGTTCAAAGCACTTCATGAGAATAGGAGTATGTGCAACTGGACGGTAGTCATTGAAGCAGTCATTGAAGCAGGATGGAGACGGCTTCTTCAGGACTGGATTGATGATGGTAGTTTTGAATTTAAACACTCTTCGAAACATTTGGGCTAATTTAAGTAAGTCATTAAAATATATAACACTGTTCTAGTGGTGTTTTAGATATTTTAATATAAAAATTATACATATTGTGCCTTTAAAATTAAACCCAAAAGACTGAGTCTCACTGTATCGCTCAGGCTGCACTGCAGTGTCTATTCACAGGTGCAACCCCACTACTGATCAGCATGGGGGCTTTGACCTGCTCCGTCTCCTATCTGGGCCGGTTCACCCCTCCTTAGACGACCTGGTGGTCCCAAGCTCTCCCAGGAGCACCATATCGATACTGAACTTAGTGTGGTCACCTGATCAACATAGTCTACTGCAGCCCAGAACCCCTGATCTCAAGCGATCCGCCAGCCTCAGCCTCCCAGCAGCTTGGATTATAGGCGCGCGCCACTGCACCCGACGAGAGCTGCAAGCATCAGCGCTGATACTCAATCTAGTGCTCACTAAGACCTCGAGCGCAGCACAGCACAAATTAGTTTTTAAACTTGGTACATTTTTACAAGTCACTGGTACTTTTGGATAGCTTTATTCTCCTAACAGATCATCAAAACTGTGCGTTTATAAATGTTTCAACATAATTTTAATCGAATCACAAAATCACTTTTTTCACCACCACACCTGATAGTTGTTTCATCTAGATACGCCATTCATGTTAAGTAATTGCCTTGCATAAAACCTTTGACATAATTTAACTATTACTGTCAAAATTTGCGTGTTAATACAGGCATCTTTATTATTATTTATTTTTTCAGTTCAACGCGTTAAAAATATTTAACGCAATTAACGCAGGGGCGGAGCCAGGGCTTGCCACTCCATTCACAACTGCCGTTACTGTCAATTTTCTCTTGACAAGAAGTGCATTTATTCAGTCACAGACCGTCTTTACAATCATGTCAAACCGGATACGTTTGAGACGCGCTCTCCAACTTCACTTCAGCGCCAGGCGCGAGTCAAACGAGTGCGTATACGATACTGTTATGGCAAGCCAAATTATTCATAAACACCTGCTCGGGCGTCTGATTGTACACTGTCACGTCAAAAGCATGCGATTTAACAGCAAAATGCGCATCCTTGAGTGTGCACTTTCATGAATTCAACAACAACCTTCTTCGTGTTCTCCACATTCAGAGAGAGATTGTTGTCACTGGAGCACCTGGTCAGGCGGCTCACCCCGCTCCTGTAGATTGTCTCATCTCTGTTGCTAATGAGACCCACCACAGTCGTGTAACCCGCTAACTTAAAGAAGAGTTTGAAGTTGTGTGACAGTGTGCAGTCAAGGGCCAGCAGAGTGAAGAGGAGGGGGCCCCAGTGTTCAGTGTGATGGTGCTGGATGTGTTGCTGCCGACCTGTTGCCAGTTGCACAGCGAAGTGTTGATCCCCAGCTGGACCAGTTTGTGAATGAGCTGTTGAGGGATGATAGTGTTGAATGCTGAACGGAAGTCTATGAACAGAATTCTGACGTATGAGTCTTGTTTTGTCTAAATGTGTGAGTGCTGAGTGGAGGGCAGTGGCGATGGCATCATCGGTTGAGTGGTTAGACCGATATACAAACTGGTAGAGGTCCAGGGAGGGTCGTTGACTAGGACAATGACTAGCTGTTCAAAGCACTTCATGAGAATAGGAGTATGTGCAACTGGACGGTAGTCATTGAAGCAGGATGGAGACGGCTTCTTCAGGGCTGGATTGATGGTGGTAGTTTTGAATTTAAACATTCTTCGAAACATTTGGGCTAATTTAAGTAAGTCATTAAAATATGTAACACTGTTCTAGTGGTGTTTTAGATATTTTAATATAAAAATTATACATATTGTGCCTTTAAAATTAAACCCAAAAGACTGAGTCTCACTGTATCGCTCAGGCTGCACTGCAGTGTCTATTCACAGGTGCAACCCCACTACTGATCAGCACGGGGGCTTTGACCTGCTCCGTCTCCGATCTGGGCCGGTTCACCCCTCCTTAGACGACCTGGTGGTCCCAAGCTCTCCCAGGAGCACCATATCGATACTGAACTTAGTGTGGACACCTGATCAACATAGTCTACTGCAGCCCAGAACCCCTGATCTCAAGCGATCCGCCAGCCTCAGCCTCCCAGCAGCTTGGATTACAGGCACGCGCCACTGCACCCGACGAGAGCTGCAAGCATCAGCGCTGATACTCAATCTAGTGCTCACTGAGACCTCGAGCGCAGCACAGCACAAATTAGTTTTTAAACTTGGTACATTTTTACAAGTCACTGGTACTTTTGGATAGCTTTATTCTCCTAACAGATCATCAAAACTGTGCGTTTATAAATGTTTCAACATAATTTTAATCGAATCACAAAATCACTTTTTTCACCACCACACCTGATAGATGTTTCATCTAGATACGCCATTCATGTTAAGTAATTGCCTTGCATAAAACCTTTGACATAATTGAACTATTACTGTCAAAATTTGCGTGTTAATACAGGCATCTTTATTATTATTTATTTTTTCAGTTCAACGCGTTAAAAATATTTAACGCAATTAACGCAGGGGCGGAGCCAGGGCTTGCCACTCCATTCACAACTGCCGTTACTGTCAATTTTCTCTTGACAAGAAGTGCATTTATTCAGTCACAGACCGTCTTTACAATCATGTCAAACCGGATACGTTTGAGATGCGCTCTCCAACTTCACTTCAGCGCCAGGCGCGAGTCAAACGAGTGCGTATACGATACTGTTATGGCAAGCCAAATTATTCATAAACACCTGCTCGGGCGTCTGATTGTACACTGTCACGTCAAAAGCATGCGATTTAACAGCAAAATGCGCATCCTTGAGTGTGCACTTTCATGAAGTCAACAACAACCTTCTTCGTGTTCTCCACATTCAGAGAGAGATTGTTGTCACTGGAGCACCTGGTCAGGCGGCTCACCCCGCTCCTGTAGTTTGTCTCATCTCTGTTGCTAATGAGACCCACCACAGTCGTGTAACCCGCTAACTTAAACAAGAGTTTGAAGTTGTGTGACAGTGTGCAGTCAAGGGCCAGCAGAGTGAAGAGGAGGGGGCTTAGCACACATCCTTGGGGGGCCCCAGTGTGATGGTGCTGGATGTGTTGCTGCCGACCTGTTGCCAGTTGCACAGCGATTGTTGATCCCCAGCTGGACCAGTTTGTGAATGAGCTGTTGAGGGATGATAGTGTTGAATGCTGAACGGAAGTCTATGAACAGAATTCTGACGTATGAGTCTTTTTTTGTCTAAATGTGTGAGTGCTGAGTGGAGGGCAGTGGCGATGGCATCATCGGTTGAGTGGTTAGACCGATATACAAACTGGTAGAGGTCCAGGGAGGGTCGTTGACTAGGACAATGACTAGCTGTTCAAAGCACTTCATGAGAATAGGAGTATGTGCAACTGGACGGTAGTCATTGAAGCAGGATGGAGACGGCTTCTTCAGGGCTGGATTGATGGTGGTAGTTTTGAATTTAAACATTCTTCGAAACATTTGGGCTAATTTAAGTAAGTCATTAAAATATATAACACTGTTCTACTGGTGTTTTAGATATTTTAATATAAAAATTATACATATTGTGCCTTTAAAATTAAACCGAAAAGACTGAGTCTCACTGTATCGCTCAGGCTGCACTGCAGTGTCTATTCACAGGTGCAACCCCACTACTGATCAGCACGGGGGCTTTGACCTGCTCCGTCTCCGATCTGGGCCGGTTCACCCCTCCTTAGACGACCTGGTGGTCCCAAGCTCTCCCAGGAGCACCATATCGATACTGAACTTAGTGTGGACACCTGATCAACAAAGTCTACTGCAGCCCAGAACCCCTGATCTCAAGCGATCCGCCAGCCTCAGCCTCCCAGCAGCTTGGATTACAGGCGCGCACCACTGCACCCGACGAGAGCTGCAAGCATCAGCGCTGATACTCAATCTAGTGCTCACTGAGACCTCGAGCGCAGCACAGCACAAATTAGTTTTTAAACTTGGTACATTTTTACAAGTCACTGGTACTTTTGGATAGCTTTATTCTCCTAACAGATCATCAAAACTGCGTTTATAAATGTTTCAACATAATTTTAATCGAATCACAAAATCACTTTTTTCACCACCACACCTGATAGATGTTTCATCTAGATACGCCATTCATGTTAAGTAATTGCCTTGCATAAAACCTTTGACATAATTTAACTATTACTGTCAAAATTTGCGTGTTAATACAGGCATCTTTATTATTATTTATTTTTTCAGTTCAACGCGTTAAAAATATTTAACGCAATTAACGCAGGGGCGGAGCCAGGGCTTGCCACTCCATTCACAACTGCCGTTACTGTCAATTTTCTCTTGACAAGAAGTGCATTTATTCAGTCACAGACCGTCTTTACAATCATGTCAAACCGGATACGTTTGAGACGCGCTCTCCAACTTCACTTCAGCGCCAGGCGCGAGTCAAACGAGTGCGTATACGATACTGTTATGGCAAGCCAAATTATTTATAAACACCTGCTCGGGCGTCTGATTGTACACTGTCACGTCAAAAGCATGCGATTTAACAGCAAAATGCGCATCCTTGAGTGTGCACTTTCATGAAGTCAACAACAACCTTCTTCGTGTTCTCCACATTCAGAGAGAGATTGTTGTCACTGGAGCACCTGGTCAGGCGGCTCACCCCGCTCCTGTAGTTTGTCTCATCTCTGTTGCTAATGAGGCCCACCACAGTCATGTAACCCGCTAACTTAAAGAAGAGTTTGAAGTTGTGTGACAGTGTGCAGTCAAGGGCCAGCAGAGTGAAGAGGAGGGGGCTTAGCACACATCCTTGGGGGGCCCCAGTGTGATGGTGCTGGATGTGTTGCTGCCGACCTGTTGCCAGTTACACAGCGAAGTGTTGATCCCCAGCTGGACCAGTTTGTGAATGAGCTGTTGAGGGATGATAGTGTTGAATGCTGAACGGAAGTCTATGAACAGAATTCTGACGTATGAGTCTTTTTTTGTCTAAATGTGTGAGTGCTGAGTGGAGGGCAGTGGCGATGGCATCATCGGTTGAGTGGTTAGACCGATATATACAAACTGGTAGAGGTCCAGGGAGGGTCGTTGACTAGGACAATGACTAGCTGTTCAAAGCACTTCATGAGAATAGGAGTATGTGCAACTGGACGGTAGTCATTGAAGCAGGATGGAGACGGCTTCTTCAGGGCTGGATTGATGGTGGTAGTTTTGAATTTAAACATTCTTCGAAACATTTGGGCTAATTTAAGTAAGTCATTAAAATATATAACACTGTTCTACTGGTGTTTTAGATATTTTAATATAAAAATTATACATATTGTGCCTTTAAAATTAAACCCAAAAGACTGAGTCTCACTGTATCACTCAGGCTGCACTGCAGTGTCTATTCACAGGTGCAACCCCACTACTGATCAGCACGGGGGCTTTGACCTGCTCCGACTCCAATCTGGGGCGGTTCACCCCTCCTTAGACAACCTGGTGGTCCCAAGCTCCCCCAGGAGCACCATATCGATACTGAACTTAGTGTGGACACCTGATCAACATAGTCTACTGCAGCCCAGAACCCCTGATCTCAAGCAATCCGCCAGCCTCAGCCTCCCAGCAGCTTGGATTACAGGTGCGCGCCACTGCACCCGACGAGAGCTGCAAGCATCAGCGCTGATACTCAATCTAGTGCTCACTGAGACCTCGAGCGCAGCACAGCACAAATTAGTTTTTAAACTTGGTACATTTTTACAAGTCACTGGTACTTTTGGATAGCTTTATTCTCCTAACAGATCATCAAAACGGTGCGTTTATAAATGTTTCAACATAATTTTAATCGAATCACAAAATCACTTTTTTCACCACCACACCTGATAGTTGTTTCATCTAGATACGCCATTCATGTTAAGTAATTGCCTTGCATAAAACCTTTGACATAATTTAACTATTACTGTCAAAATTAGCGTGTTAATACAGGCATCTTTATTATTATTATTTTCTTCAGTTCAAAGCGTTAAAAATATTTAACGCAATTAACGCTGGGCGGAGCCAGGGCTTGCCACTCCATTCACAACTGCCGTTTCTGTCAATTTTCTCTTGACAAGAAGTGCATTTATTCAGTCACAGACCGTCTTTACAATCATGTCAAACCGGATACGTTTGAGACGCGCTCTCCAACTTCACTTCAGCGCCAGGCACGAGTCAAACGAGTGCGTATACGATACTGTTATGGCAAGCCAAATTATTCATAAACACCTGCTCGGGCGTCTGATTGTACACTGTCACGTCAAAAGCATGCGATTTAACAGCAAATCGCGCATCCTTGAGTGTGCACTTTCATGAAGTCAACAACAACCTTCTTCGTGTTCTCCACATTCAGAGAGAGATTGTTGTCACTGGAGCACCTGGTCAGGCGGCTCACCCCGCTCCTGTAGTTTGTCTCATCTCTGTTACTAATGAGACCCACCACAGTCGTGTCACCCGCTAACGTAACCGCTAACTAACGATAATTAAGTATGTTTTATATATAGCTAACTGAATTTGTCTACTCCTGAGCTTCCAGTCTGCTTCAAGGGAGTCCTCGTCTGTTATTCAACAAGACAGGAGTCTTTCCTTTCAAGTTCTTTCAAGAGGCCACTTATATTTGGTTTGAACTGAGTCGTTTGAGTGGAAAACATGCCTCCAAAAAAAGAGGCAAAACAGGAAGACGAATATGTGACTATCAGCAGTGTAAATGAACTGCTGCAGCAACAAAAGGCAATGTATACCGCATTACTGGAACAACAACACGACAATTTCAAAGGCTTTGTTAAGCTAATAATGGATTCCACGAACTCTAGATTAGAGTCAATAACCAGGGAACTACAAGAAATAAAAACCAGCCTGCAATATACACAAAAAGAAGTGGATGATATTAAAACTGAGACAACAGATCTGAAGGAACGCAGTACCTCGATGCAAAATGATATTTTTAAAGTCTGTGACAGCTTGCTGGCGGTCTCGGACAAAATGGAGTATCTGGAGAGCCAAACCAGGCGAAATAACCTGGTATTTGACGGGATACAGGAGTTACAAGGAGAGACCTGGTCAGAGACGGAGGAGAAGATAAAAAAAGTTGTGAAGGAAAAATTACAGCTGCAACGCAAGGTGGAGGTAGAGAGGGCTCACCGTACAGGGAAACCCGGAGGAGAACGACCAAGGCCAATTGTGGTAAAACTTCTAAGGCACAAGGACAGAACGGAAATACTACAAAGATCCAAAAATCTAAAAGGTTCCAGAATATACATCAACGAAGATTTCACAGAGGCAGTAAGAAGGAAAAGAAAAGAACTCATGCCGGATTTAAGAGCGGCGAGAGAAAAGGGGGACATTGCCTATTTACGGCAGGATAAACTGATTATTCATCCCCGGTCCAGTACACCAAAACAACCAAGACCAGCTAATATCAACAAATAAACAGGTAGGCCTATGATATGTTGAAATTTTAAAGCCCACTATGTCACAAAATAAAATTCACACACATAACGGAGATAGTCACTTAATACAAAGATTGGTTGAATATGAGCACCTGGAACTGAACACCTTAGAGTACACGGAACACCATGAACAGGACATGGAAAATGACATTGATCCGGTGAACAATTTTTTTGCTAGCATCAACAATAACAGTCACTATTACACTGATGAACAATTTAATAGTTCAATCAAGACCGAGCAGCAGTTATCTATTATCCACTTTAATAGTAGAAGTCTGTATGCCAACTTTCACAGTATCAAATACTATCTAAAACAATTGAAACAGCACTTTAACATAATTGCAATAGCTGAAACGTGGATAAACAGTGAAAAAGGATCAGATTTTGAAATTGAAGGATATGAAATGTCTTCTATTAACAGAGTAAATAAGAGTGGGGGTGGTGTGATACTGTATGTGGACAAGGATTTAAATTATAAGGTGGTGGAAAAAATGTCAATGGTGGTGGATAATTTGCTGGAATGTGTCACAATAGAAATATGTATGGAAAAAAAGAAAAATATTAGTGTAAGTTGTATATATAGGTCACCAGGTTCGAATATTGATACATTTAAGGACTGGATGGAGGAAACATTTATAAAAACTAGGCAAAAAGTCATGTTCATCTGTGGGGACTTCAATATTGATTTGTTAAACCCAAATAATCATAAAATGACAGAAGATTTTATTAACACCGTGTTTAGTTTAGGCCTGTGTCCCCAAATTACCAGACCCAGCCGAATTACTTCTCATTCCGCAACACTAATAGACAATATATTTACAAATATCATACAAAATAATACAGTGAGTGGATTACTGATTAATGATATCAGTGACCACTTACCAATTTTTACAGTGTATGACAATAATTATAGTTTAAATAGACAGGATAAAAAAAACATTTTCCAAAAGGGTCAGAACAGAAGAAACAATGGAGGCATTAAAAGTTGATCTGCTAGCACAAGATTGGGAGTTTATGGATAATGAAAAAGATGTAGATAATGCATATGAAGAATTTCTAAGAATATTTAAATTATTATATGATAAAAATTGCCCGATTAAGATATTTAGTAAGAAACAAAAACATAATGATAAACCATGGATTTCCAAGGGATTACAAAATGCCTGTAAAAAGAAAAATACACTTTATAGAGAATTTATAAAACATAGAACTATAGAGATTGAACATAGATATAAGAAATATAAGAATAAGTTAACCAGTATTATGAGAACTTGTAAGAAAGAATACTACGCAAAACTAATAGATAATAATAAAAATAATATTAAGGGTATGTGGAACATCTTAAATAATATTATTAAAAATAATACTAGACAGGCTACTTATCCACATTACTTTATTGATAATGATAAAAATATCAATAATATGGAGGAAGTGGTGAATGAGTTAAATACATTTTTTGTAAATGTGGGACCTAACTTAGCAGAGCAAATTCCAATTCCACAAATATTAGAAAGGAATTATAATAATTTAGTAGAAAGAAATCCCAGTTCAATATTTTTGACAGCAGTTGATGAAAAAGAAATAAAAGATATTGTTAAAGGATGCAAAAACAAACCATCCACTGATCATGATGGAATAGACATAAAAATTATACAAAAAGTAATAGAGGGGATTGCCAAACCACTAAAGAACATCTGTAATTTATCATTTTTAACCGGCAAATTTCCAACAAAAATGAAAATAGCAAAAGTCACCCCTCTATACAAAACTGGAAATATACACCATTTCACAAATTACAGGCCTGTCTCTCTATTATCACAATTTTCAAAAATTTTTGAAAAACTATTTAACAACAGATTAGAAAAATTCATAGATAAAAATAACCTACTCTCTGACAGTCAATATGGATTTAGAAAAAAAAACTCAACATCATTAGCACTAACAGAACTCATTGAAGAAATCACAAATGCCACAGACAAAAATAACTATGCAGTTGGAGTATTCATTGATCTAAAAAAAGCATTTGATACAATAAATCATGAAATATTAATCAGTAAATTGGAACGAATTGGGATTAGGGGGGTAGTTTTAAACTGGGTAAGTAGTTATCTGAGAGACAGACAGCAATTTGTGAAGATAGGAGAGTATTCATCTGAATGTTTGAGCATGGTTTGTGGTGTTCCACAGGGGTCAGTGTTGGGACCAAAGTTATTTTTATTATACATTAATGATATTTGTAAAGTATCTGAAGTATTGAATTTTGTATTATTTGCAGATGATACAAACATATTTGGTTCTGGGGACAGCTTACAGCAACTCTTGGAATTAATCACTTCAGAATTTAAGAAAATAAAACAATGGTTGGACATTAATAGGTTATCACTAAATTTGAGTAAAACTACATTTATGGTATTTGGAAATTGTAAGTCAAATCATCAAGCACAGATGCAGATAGAGGGTGTTAACTTAGAAAGAGTACATGAAAATAAATTTCTTGGAGTGATCATAGATGAAAAGATCTGCTGGAAGCCTCACATAAAATACATCAAAAACAAACTGTCCAGAAGCATTGCAGTTCTAGCAAGAGCTAAGCATATATTGGATCTTAAATCTCTTCGCATCTTGTACTGCTCATTATTGTTACCTTATTTGAATTACTGTGTAGAGGTTTGGGGAAGCACTTACAAACATTCACTACAGCCGCTAGTTATAATGCAAAAAAGAGCAATGAGAATTATTCATAATGTCGGATTTCGGGAACACACAAATTCATTATTTTTGCAGTCTAGATTAATAAAATACCATGATCAAATTGAATATCAAATTGCAGTATTCATGTTTAAAGTAAGAAATAGGTTATTGCCAGGGAATATACAAAAGATGTTCTCAGAGAGGGAGGGAGGGTACAACTTAAGGGGAAGGGGAAATTTTAAGATTAATAGATTTAGAACAACAAGGAAAAGATTATGTTTATCAATTTGCGGAGTGAAATTGTGGAATAAACTAGATGAAAACCTAAAGCAATGCCCTAACATATGCCTCTTCAAAAAAATGTTTAAAGAAAAGATTTTCAAGAAGTATCAAGAAGCACTGTAGTGAAAGTAGGAGTGCTCCTTTGTTATGATTTAAATACTTGTTAGTGGTCACTTTGATGCATGTATGTAGGTATGTAAATATGTAGGTATGTATGTATAGGTATATGTATATACATGTATGTATATGTATGTGTACATGTATGTATATGTATGTGTATATGTATGTGTGTATAAGTGTGTAGGTGATATCAGATAACAAAAAAATAATAATAACATAAAAAATTGTTATTTAAAGGAATGTAAGAATTAAAGGGGTAGGAGTACATAAGTTTAGCTTCTTCCTACTCCTTTTCGCACATGAGATAGAAGTATGTTTACACAGGAAAAAAAAATTGTAATTTGTTACGGCTTATCTGGTGTTATTTTTTCTCCTTTTTTTTTCTTTTATTTAAAAAAAAAAAAAATTCTTTAAACATTTTTGTATTTTATTTTACATATTCTTCTCTCATGTTCGAAATAAAGACTTCAATCAATCAATCAATCAACTTAAAGAAGAGTTTGAAGTTGTGTGACAGTGTGCAGTCAAGGGCCAGCAGAGTGAAGAGGAGGGGGCTTAGCACACATCCTTGGGGGGCCCCAGTGTTCAGTGTGATGGTGCTGGATGTGTTGCTGCCGACCTGTTGCCAGTTGCACAGCGAAGTGTTGATCCCCAGCTGGACCAGTTTGTGAATGAGCTGTTGAGGGATGATAGTGTTAAATGCTGAACTGAAGTCTATAAACAGAATTCTGACGTATGAGTCTTTTTTTGTATAAATGTGTGAGTGCTGAGTGGAGGGCAGTGGCGATGGCATCATCGGTTGAGTGGTTAGACCGATATACAAACTGGTAGAGGTCCAGGGAGGGTCGTTGACTAGGACAATGACTAGCTGTTCAAAGCACTTCATGAGAATAGGAGTATGTGCAACTGGACGGTAGTCATTGAAGCAGGATGGAGACGGCTTCTTCAGGACTGGATTGATGATGGTAGTTTTGAATTTAAACACTCTTCGAAACATTTGGGCTAATTTAAGTAAGTCATTAAAATATATAACACTGTTCTAGTGGTGTTTTAGATATTTTAATATAAAAATTATACATATTGTGCCTTTAAAATTAAACCCAAAAGACTGAGTCTCACTGTATCGCTCAGGCTGCACTGCAGTGTCTATTCACAGGTGCGACCCCACTACTGATCAGCATGGGGGCTTTGACCTGCTCCGTCTCCGATCTGGGCCGGTTCACCCCACCTTAGACGACCTGGTGGTCCCAAGCTCTCCCAGGAGCACCATATCAATACTGAACTTAGTGTGGACACCTGATCAACATAGTCTACTGCAGCCCAGAACCCCTGATCTCAAGCGATCCGCCAGCCTCAGCCTCCCAGGAGCTTGGATTACAGGCACGCGCCACTGCACCCGGCGAGAGCTGCAAGCATCAGCGCTGATACTCAATCTAGTGCTCACTGAGACCTCGAGCGCAACACAGCACAAATTAGTTTTTAAACTTGGTACATTTTTACAAGTCACTGGTACTTTTGGATAGCTTTATTCTCCTAACAGATCATCAAAACGGTGCGTTTATAAATGTTTCAACATAATTTTAATCGAATCACAAAATCACTTTTTTCACCACCACACCTGATAGTTGTTTCATCTAGATACGCCATTCATGTTAAGTAATTGCCTTGCATAAAACCTTTGACATAATTTAACTATTACTGTCAAAATTAGCGTGTTAATACAGGCATCTTTATTATTATTATTTTTTTCAGTTCAACGCGTTAAAAATATTTAACGCAATTAACGCTGGGCGGAGCCAGGGCTTGCCACTCCATTCACAACTGCCGTTTCTGTCAATTTTCTCTTGACAAGAAGTGCATTTATTCAGTCACAGACCGTCTTTACAATCATGTCAAACCGGATACGTTTGAGACGCGCTCTCCAACTTCACTTCAGCGCCAGGCGCGAGTCAAACGAGTGCGTATACGATACTGTTATGGCAAGCCAAATTATTCATAAACACCTGCTCGGGCGTCTGATTGTACACTGTCACGTCAAAAGCATGCGATTTAACAGCAAAACGCGCATCCTTGAGTGTGCACTTTCATCAAGTCAACAACAACCTTCTTCGTGTTCTCCACATTCAGAGAGAGATTGTTGTCACTGGAGCACCTGGTCAGGCGGCTCACCCCGCTCCTGTAGTTTGTCTCATCTCTGTTGCTAATGAGACCCACCACAGTCGTGTCACCCGCTAACTTAAAGAAGAGTTTGAAGTTGTGTGACAGTGTGCAGTCAAGGGCCAGCAGAGTGAAGAGGAGGGGGCTTAGCACACATCCTTGGGGGGCCCCAGTGTTCAGTGTGATGGTGCTGGATGTGTTGCTGCCGACCTGTTGCCAGTTGCACAGCGAAGTGTTGATCCCCAGCTGGACCAGTTTGTGAATGAGCTGTTGAGGGATGATAGTGTTAAATGCTGAACTGAAGTCTATAAACAGAATTCTGACGTATGAGTCTTTTTTTGTATAAATGTGTGAGTGCTGAGTGGAGGGCAGTGGCGATGGCATCATCGGTTGAGTGGTTAGACCGATATACAAACTGGTAGAGGTCCAGGGAGGGTCGTTGACTAGGACAATGACTAGCTGTTCAAAGCACTTCATGAGAATAGGAGTATGTGCAACTGGACGGTAGTCATTGAAGCAGGATGGAGACGGCTTCTTCAGGACTGGATTGATGATGGTAGTTTTGAATTTAAACACTCTTCGAAACATTTGGGCTAATTTAAGTAAGTCATTAAAATATATAACACTGTTCTAGTGGTGTTTTAGATATTTTAATATAAAAATTATACATATTGTGCCTTTAAAATTAAACCCAAAAGACTGAGTCTCACTGTATCGCTCAGGCTGCACTGCAGTGTCTATTCACAGGTGCGACCCCACTACTGATCAGCATGGGGGCTTTGACCTGCTCCATCTCCGATCTGGGCCGGTACACCCCACCTTAGACGACCTGGTGGTCCCAAGCTCTCCCAGGAGCACCATATCAATACTGAACTTAGTGTGGACACCTGATCAACATAGTCTACTGCAGCCCAGAACCCCTGATCTCAAGCGATCCGCCAGCCTCAGCCTCCCAGGAGCTTGGATTACAGGCACGCGCCACTGCACCCGGCGAGAGCTGCAAGCATCAGCGCTGATACTCAATCTAGTGCTCACTGAGACCTCGAGCGCAACACAGCACAAATTAGTTTTTAAACTTGGTACATTTTTACAAGTCACTGGTACTTTTGGATAGCTTTATTCTCCTAACAGATCATCAAAACGGTGCGTTTATAAATGTTTCAACATAATTTTAATCGAATCACAAAATCACTTTTTTCACCACCACACCTGATAGTTGTTTCATCTAGATACGCCATTCATGTTAAGTAATTGCCTTGCATAAAACCTTTGACATAATTTAACTATTACTGTCAAAATTAGCGTGTTAATACAGGCATCTTTATTATTATTATTTTTTTCAGTTCAACGCGTTAAAAATATTTAACGCAATTAACGCTGGGCGGAGCCAGGGCTTGCCACTCCATTCACAACTGCCGTTTCTGTCAATTTTCTCTTGACAAGAAGTGCATTTATTCAGTCACAGACCGTCTTTACAATCATGTCAAACCGGATACGTTTGAGACGCGCTCTCCAACTTCACTTCAGCGCCAGGCGCGAGTCAAACGAGTGCGTATACGATACTGTTATGGCAAGCCAAATTATTCATAAACACCTGCTCGGGCGTCTGATTGTACACCGTCACGTCAAAAGCATGCGATTTAACAGCAAAACGCGCATCCTTGAGTGTGCACTTTCATGAAGTCAACAACAACCTTCTTCGTGTTCTCCACATTCAGAGAGAGATTGTTGTCAATGGAGCACCTGGTCAGGCGGCTCACCCCGCTCCTGTAGTTTGTCTCATCTCTGTTGCTAATGAGACCCACCACAGTCGTGTCACCCGCTATGTTCAAAAGGCTCCTCTGTTAGTTGACCAATCGCACTCTTCAACGTCATCACTGGTCTCGTGGTAAGGAGAAAAAGCAGGTGCAACGAGCAGAGACAATGAACGCGATCGTTTTGAGATGACTCCACTTTATCGCACGTTTGTTGGCAGTATCTGAATATTACTGATGTAATATTGTGTGCGTGAATAGAAAGTAAGTGTATTTTGTTAGTTTTTTTCCTCAGAATTATGCTGATCGTTCTTGCCGCGATTCGGATGTATCTAGCGCCATCGCGTCATAGGAAATTGTGTTATCTGCATTATTTAAATACTGCTGCCATCCTGTTATTCTTTGCTCTATTATCATAATAGCTACTGCAAGTAATACCTGCTATTTACAGTAGAATATGACAATGTGTTAGATTATTAGTGATTTATGATTACATGCTATCATTGGTTTGAATGTGTTCAGTCACTATAAATGTGACAATGGCGCCATCTTGTGGCCTTACATAGTATGACTGTCTATTGTTTTCCTAGTACTGGCATTAACCGCTCACATATATGGTTATTCATATTTGTAAAGAGTATTGCCTATCACTTCTAAATGTTAAAGTAAATTAATGTAATCACTCATTTAAGTTTATATCTGTATTTTGTTCCAGAAACCACACCTGTTACTTTTGAAATTATCATCAGTAAATCATTCAAAGAGATTTGGAGTCTGCAGAGTGAATTCATTACCATTGATGTCATTACACAGTTCTGACCGACTGTCTGCAGGGGTTCGAAACAACCCGAATTAGCGCAAACTTAAATCTCAATTACAAATGGTCCTTCGAGCCGGATCTCGAATTACTGCAGAAGAATGGCATTCCGTCCAGAGCCTCCTGTTGTCCGCCCCAGACGACATTTAAAGCCACCAGCATACTTGGCAGACTTTCAAGTACAAAGACCTGGACCTGAAAGAAGATCCCTGCAACCTGCATATTCTGATGAAGATGATGCTGAACTTGCGTCACTGTCTGCCGAACGCGAGTCTCGTGTCTCTACCCCTATAAGTCAACATTCACAATTCAGTGACCTGGTGATACAAGATGAATGGCAAGATACAATGGGAGACTCACACAGAGATAATGAAGAGCTACAAAACAGACCGCCTAGATGGAAGGAGATGCAAAGAGAAAATGATGAGCTTCGTAGCTGCGTTCAACACCTGCCAGAGATTTTATCTGCGTTACAGGGACTGAAAGCAGAGAACGCCATCATGAAACGTGAGATTCAGCAGCTAGCCACAAACGTGGCCACCTCATGCAACCCAGTGCCCCCATCGCCAGCTCCCCGTTTCCACGTGCCAGAAAAGAGCCACGGCCAGCCAGTCCACACCACGCACGTCAGAGACTACAATGAATATCCTTCTGCACAGATCAGACAGATAACTGAGCAGGTGATGGACTGCACTATTTCACCACAAGTTAATCAGCCTCAAGCAACATCAATCTATCGAACACCTACTCAGAGTCGCGATACGCATTCATATGCTCATCCAAACCAGTATGCTGAACCCATCCACTATGATGAAAGGGCTTCTAGAGACAACCATCATCCCTACATGGGTGTCAGTGAGTCATATCCTACGCAGCGATCTGAACATATACAACAAACTGCAGCGCCATGTTTCAAAGAGAAGATCTACAGGGGACCCAAGCCTTCTATACCCACATTGACGACATCGGATCCCAGAGAGTTTTCAAGGTTGCGCATGGCATTAGAGAACCTCCTCCCTGTTGACGCCACCGAACGGTTCAAATATCAGATCCTCACAGATCATTTGCAGTTAGAGGAAGCGCTGCTAGTGGCGGATTCTTATGGCAACTCAGCACACCCATATACAGATACTTTGCAAGCCCTTATCAAGATGTATGGGCAGCCGCACAAGCTGGTTTTACAGAACATCGCTCAAGTCATGGACGGCCCTAACATCAGAACTGGAGACGTTAAGGCTTTTAAGCTGTTTGCACTCCGTGTGCGTTCACTGGTGAGCATGTTAGAGCAACTGGGGCCTGAGGGGACGGTTGAATTAGACTGTGGGTCGCATGTGTCGAGGCTTCAATGCAAACTCCCTCACGAACTGAGAACAAGTTTCAAGAGATACATACACCCATTACGAGTAACCATACCTACTCTCATTGATTTCTCTAACTGGTTGGAGTATGAGCTCCAAGTTCAAGATGAGGGCTCCAGGATGACAAGTCTCCCACTAGAATTCAGCAGTAAGAAAAGAGAGCGCCGCTCCTTCGAGCATGACTCAAGATCTACTAGGAAACCAACCTCTATACTGCTAAGCACAGAGAAACATATGAGTAGGAATGAAACTCGAGCACCTGCCCCAGAGGGAACCTCTAAATTTGCCAGATTTAAGGGAAGGTCACAAGCATATTGCCCCTACTGTGACAGTGTCAATCACTTCCTGAATGGGTGTTCCAATTTCAAAGAGCTATCCAAGGAGCAAAAGGAAAGCTGGATTCGTAAGAACAATCGGTGCTGGTGCTGCGGACGTAGTCATCATGCCTCGAAATGCAACTTGAAAACCCCCTGTAAGACATGCAATAGGAAGCATCTATTCATACTGCATGATGTGAACGAATGGTCTGTGGAGGATACAACGGAGAAAGACACAAAGGAAAGTTCCTGCTTGGTTAACACCACCAACGACATCCTGTATGTAGATCGCCCGATCTACAGCCGCAAGGTTCTCCTCAAGGTGAGCAAAGTTGTTATCACCAATGGTGACAAATCGATTGAAGCGTATGCTGTGTTAGACGATGGGTCTGAGAGGACCATACTGCTCCACCCAGCAGCACAGCAGTTAGATCTCAAGGGACAGCCTGAGGACCTTATATTACGAACAGTGAGGCAAGACCAACAGGTTCTTCATGGGGCGGCAGTCTCATTCACTGTGTCTCCAGTCACGAATCGACACAGGAAATTCCCTATTCAAGGTGCTTTCACTGCCGAAAGGCTTGGTCTTGCTGAGCAAACTTACCCTGTAGCAGCTCTTCAAAAGAGGTACCGACATTTAGCGGGATTGCCGCTGCAGCAACTAGACAGAGTACAGCCAGTACTGCTAATTGGCTCAGACTGCCCACATCTAGTCACCCCCATCGAGCCTGTCCTACTAGGCCCACCAGGTGGACCTGCTGCCGTCAGAACTCAGTTAGGCTGGACACTTCAAGGCCCTACACACGAAGTCAAACGTGGGCTCAACTCTCATCAGTGCCTCTTTACTGCTATCTCACCCAATTCTGAGCTGTTCTCTCAAGTAGAAAAGCTATGGCAGATGGACGTAATCCCTTATCAAAGTGAGAAATTAGTGATGCGATCAAAGCTTGATCAGGAGGCCATCAAACTCCTTCAAGAGAGAACAGTGAGAGTTGATGTGGATGGGGTCATGCGGTATGCTACACCGCTCCTTCGAGTCCAAAACATGCCAACTTTGCATATGCCCAAAGAAGCTGTACTACCGCAGCTAAGGAACATTGAGAGGAAGCTGATAAAGTACCCTGAACAAGCCCTGGCTTACAGAACCGAAGTTGAAAGGCTTAAGAATGCTGGCTATGTAGAGAAACTGCGACCATGTGAAGTAGATGGTAAACAAGAATCATGGTACATCCCCCACCACATGGTCCAGCATAACGGCAAAAATCGTGTTGTTTACAACTGCTCATTTCAGTACCAGGGTCAAAATTTGAACGAGTTGCTCCTTCCAGGTCCCACTTTGAGTTCTACCCTGTTAGCCGTGTTACTTCGCTTCAGGGAACGCTCTATAGCCATAAGTAGCGACATCCGAGGGATGTTTCATCAGGTGAGGCTGCTCCCTGAAGACAAATCATTACTTCGGTTTCTGTGGAGAGACATGGCATTAGAGCAAGCACCAGATGTTTACCAGTGGCAGGTGCTTCCTTTCGGTACTACATGTAGCCCCTGTTGTGCCACGTTTGCCCTGCAGAAGCATGTGCTAGACCACAGTCAACCAGACGACCAGGTGAGGGAAGTTATTGAGAAGTCATTTTATGTTGACAATTGCCTGTACAGTCTCACCACCAAAGATGCGGCTAAAGAACTGGTCGATCAGCTCTGTTCCCTCCTAGCTGAAGGAGGTTTTGAATTACGGCAGTGGGCCAGCAATTGCCCATCTGTGATCGCTCACTTGCCACCTGAATCAAGATCTAACAGCTGTGAGCTCTGGCTTAGTCAGGGTCAGCAAGTAACCCCTGAATCCACACTTGGCCTTCACTGGCAGTGTCAGTCTGACACCTTGCACTACAAACATCGGGTTGTGAACTGCTCTAAAGTAACTATGCGCAGCATCTATCGGGTTCTAGCTAGCCAATATGATCCTCTTGGATACATTATCCCATATACCACTAGAGCGAAAATACTGGTGCAACGCTTATGGGATAAAAAGCGTGACTGGGACGACCCACAGCTTCCAGAGGATCTGCTCAGGTTATGGAGATTGTGGGAGGAAGAGTTGAGTGATCTGGAGAAGATTTCGCTGCCGAGGTGTTATTCCAGTTCAAAAATGGACCTCCCTTCTAGCAGGCGTGATATACACGTGTTCTGTGATGCTTCAGAGAAGGCTTATGGGGCTGTAGCCTATTTGCGTACAGAGAACCAAGAAGGCCAAGTTGAAGTTGTATTCCTGGCTGCTAGGTCACGTGTTGCACCCCGAAAGCAGCAGTCCATCCCACGCCTAGAGTTATGTGCAGCTCTCAGTGGTGCTCAGCTCTCCAAGGTCCTTGTCACCGAACTCACTATTCCCATCTGTTCCTTAACACTCTGGTCGGATTCCATGACTGTGCTCACCTGGCTGTTGTCAAGCTCTTGCCGTTACAAAGTGTTTGTGGGGACACGGGTGGCGGAAATACAGGAACTCACAGCAAATGCAACATGGCAGCACATACGATCAGAAGACAATCCTGCGGATGACATAACACGAGGCAAACAACTCTGTGACCTTGTTGAAGGAAGCCAGTGGATTCAAGGGCCTTCTTTTCTTAAACTGCCACTAGCAAATTGGCCCAATCAACCCTCCTTGCCAACTGAGGGGCAAAGTAACGAGTTAAGACAGTCTGCTTTCTGTGGATCAACTACAGTGCTATCCATGCCGAATCCACAGCAATATGACACGTTAACTGAGTTACTTGAGGCATGCAGTCAGCAGCTTCACGGGGCGGCAAAACTCTCATGCGCTGATACACGGAGGGAGGTAGAGTTATTAGTGCTTCGTCAGATTCAGATAGACTCTTTCGCTGTTGAGGTGGCCCAATTGCAGTTAGGGAAACCGGTATCAGGTACGAGTAGGCTTGCTTCTCTTTCTCCTGAGTTTGACCCTACCACTGGACTCATTCGTGTGGGTGGGCGCCTGAGACGTCGCAGTGAGACAGATCTGGATTTAATTCATCCTATCCTCCTTGCCCCTCAGCATCCTGTGACCAGACTCATTATCAAAGATTATGATGAAAGGCTGCACCATCCTGGACCAGAACGGGTGTTCGCAGAGATAAGGAGGACCTACTGGGTATTGCGAGGACGTGAAGCAGTTCGGCGCCACCAACGACACTGCGTAGAGTGTCGAAGATGGAAGGGTCAACCAGAAGTCCCCCGTATGGCTGACTTGCCACTTGCAAGACAACAGCTCTTCAAACCTGCTTTCTTCTCAACCGGCATGGACTGCTTTGGTCCTTACACAATCAAGATTGGACGTCGAAATGAGAAGAGATGGGGCATATTATTCAAGTGCTTGACAACCAGGGCAGTGTACATTGATTACCTAACCAGTATAGATTCAGACTCCTTCCTGATGGCCTTGAGAAGATTCATTTCGCGACGAGGAAAACCACATGAATTGTTAAGTGACCAAGGCACTAACTTCAAGGGTGGGGAAAGAGAGTTGAAAGAATCCTTTGCTGCCTTGCACAGTGAACTTCAACGTAACCTGGCTGCCCAACAAATCAAGTTTGTGTTCAATCCACCAGGAGCGCCTCACTTTGGTGGATGCTGGGAGAGGGAGATCCGTTCAATTAAAACGGCTCTACGAGTTACCATAGGGGCGCAGACTGTGACGGAAGAGGTCTTGAGAACAGTCTTAACTGAAATTGAAGGGATCTTGAATTCAAAACCTCTGGGTTACACCTCTTCAGATATATCAGATATCGACCCGATAACTCCCAACTGCTTTCTCATCGGACGCAGAGATGCTTCTTTGCCACAGGTGGTTTATCAGGAGTCGGATGTGCTGAGTCGTCGCCGTTGGCGACACAGCCAACTCTTGGCTGATCATTTTTGGAGACATTTCATCAGCTATTACTTGCCTAGTCTCCAAGCTCGCCAGAAATGGAGGTTAAATAAAGAGAATCTGCAAGTAGACGAAGTGGTGATGATTGTTGACCCTCAACTGCCTCGGGCGTTGTGGCCAGTGGGAAAAATCACAGAAGTGTTCCCAGGAGTAGACTCAAGGGTGAGGTCAGTCACGGTAGAGGTTAAGAAAAAACTGTACACTCGACCAGTATCCCGTCTTATCAAACTTCCAGTCCTGCTTGATTAGGAATAACCTACTATAGGTTAAACCCTTTTGGAAGATGTGCGAATTCAAGCTTTGAATTCGGGGGCGGCTGTTCAAAAGGCTCCTCTGTTAGTTGACCAATCGCACTCTTCAACGTCATCACTGGTCTCGTGGTAAGGAGAAAAAGCAGGTGCAACGAGCAGAGACAATGAACGCGATCGTTTTGAGATGACTCCACTTTATCGCACGTTTGTTGGCAGTATCTGAATATTACTGATGTAATATTGTGTGCGTGAATAGAAAGTAAGTGTATTTTGTTAGTTTTTTTCCTCAGAATTATGCTGATCGTTCTTGCCGCGATTCGGATGTATCTAGCGCCATCGCGTCATAGGAAATTGTGTTATCTGCATTATTTAAATACTGCTGCCATCCTGTTATTCTTTGCTCTATTATCATAATAGCTACTGCAAGTAATACCTGCTATTTACAGTAGAATATGACAATGTGTTAGATTATTAGTGATTTATGATTACATGCTATCATTGGTTTGAATGTGTTCAGTCACTATAAATGTGACAATGGCGCCATCTTGTGGCCTTACATAGTATGACTGTCTATTGTTTTCCTAGTACTGGCATTAACCGCTCACATATATGGTTATTCATATTTGTAAAGAGTATTGCCTATCACTTCTAAATGTTAAAGTAAATTAATGTAATCACTCATTTAAGTTTATATCTGTATTTTGTTCCAGAAACCACACCTGTTACTTTTGAAATTATCATCAGTAAATCATTCAAAGAGATTTGGAGTCTGCAGAGTGAATTCATTACCATTGATGTCATTACACAGTTCTGACCGACTGTCTGCAGGGGTTCGAAACAACCCGAATTAGCGCAAACTTAAATCTCAATTACACGCTAACTTAAAGAAGAGTTTGAAGTTGTGTGACAGTGTGCAGTCAAGGGCCAGCAGAGTGAAGAGGAGGGGGCTTAGCACACATCCTTGGGGGGCCCCAGTGTTCAGTGTGATGGTGCTGGATGTGTTGCTGCCGACCTGTTGCCAGTTGCACAGCGAAGTGTTGATCCCCAGCTGGACCAGTTTGTGAATGAGCTGTTGAGGGATGATAGTGTTAAATGCTGAACTGAAGTCTATAAACAGAATTCTGACGTATGAGTCTTTTTTTGTATAAATGTGTGAGTGCTGAGTGGAGGGCAGTGGCGATGGCATCATCGGTTGAGTGGTTAGACCGATATACAAACTGGTAGAGGTCCAGGGAGGGTCGTTGACTAGGACAATGACTAGCTGTTCAAAGCACTTCATGAGAATAGGAGTATGTGCAACTGGACGGTAGTCATTGAAGCAGGATGGAGACGGCTTCTTCAGGACTGGATTGATGATGGTAGTTTTGAATTTAAACACTCTTCGAAACATTTGGGCTAATTTAAGTAAGTCATTAAAATATATAAGACTGTTCTAGTGGAGTTTTAGATATTTTAATATAAAAATTATACATATTGTGCCTTTAAAATTAAACCCAAAAGACTGAGTCTCACTGTATCGCTCAGGATGCACTGCAGTGTCTATTCACAGGTGCGACCCCACTACTGATCAGCATGGGGGCTTTGACCTGCTCCGTCTCCGATCTGGGCCGGTTCACCCCGCCTTAGACGACCTGGTGGTCCCAAGCTCTCCCAGGAGCACCATATCGATACTGAACTTAGTGTGGACACCTGATCAACATAGTCTACTGCAGCCCAGAACCCCTGATCTCAAGCGATCCGCCAGCCTCAGCCTCCCAGGAGCTTGGATTACAGGCACGCGCCACTGCACCCGGCGAGAGCTGCAAGCATCAGCGCTGATACTCAATCTAGTGCTCACTGAGACCTCGAGCGCAACACAGCACAAATTAGTTTTTAAACTTGGTACATTTTTACAAGTCACTGGTACTTTTGGATAGCTTTATTCTCCTAACAGATCATCAAAACGGTGCGTTTATAAATGTTTCAACATAATTTTAATCGAATCACAAAATCACTTTTTTCACCACCACACCTGATAGTTGTTTCATCTAGATATGCCATTCATGTTAAGTAATTGCCTTGCATAAAACCTTTGACATAATTTAACTATTACTGTCAAAATTAGCGTGTTAATACAGGCATCTTTATTATTATTATTTTTTTCAGTTCAACGCATTAAAAATATTTAACGCAATTAACGCTGGGCGGAGCCAGGGCTTGCCACTCCATTCACAACTGCCGTTTCTGTCAATTTTCTCTTGACAAGAAGTGCATTTATTCAGTCACAGACCGTCTTTACAATCATGTCAAACCGGATATGTTTGAGACGCGCTCTCCAACTTCACTTCAGCGCCAGGCGCGAGTCAAACGAGTGCGTATACGATACTGTTATGGCAAGCCAAATTATTTATAAACACCTGCTCGGGCGTCTGATTGTACACTGTCACGTCAAAAGCATGCGATTTAACAGCAAAACGCGCATCCTTGAGTGTGCACTTTCATGAAGTCAACAACAACCTTCTTCGTGTTCTCCACATTCAGAGAGAGATTGTTGTCACTGGAGCACCTGGTCAGGCGGCTCACCCCGCTCCTGTAGTTTGTCTCATCTCTGTTGCTAATGAGACCCACCACAGTCGTGTCACCCGCTAACTTAAAGAAGAGTTTGAAGTTGTGTGACAGTGTGCAGTCAAGGGCCAGCAGAGTGAAGAGGAGGAGGCTTAGCACACATCCTTGGGGGGGCCCCAGTGTTCAGTGTGATGGTGCTGGATGTGTTGCTGCCGACCTGTTGCCAGTTGCACAGTGAAGTGTTGATCCCCAGCTGGACCAGTTTGTGAATGAGCTGTTGAGGGATGATAGTGTTAAATGCTGAACTGAAGTCTATAAACAGAATTCTGACGTATGAGTCTTTTTTTGTATAAATGTGTGAGTGCTGAGTGGAGGGCAGTGGCGATGGCATCATCGGTTGAGTGGTTAGACCGATATACAAACTGGTAGAGGTCCAGGGAGGGTCGTTGACTAGGACAATGACTAGCTGTTCAAAGCACTTCATGAGAATAGGAGTATGTGCAACTGGACGGTAGTCATTGAAGCAGGATGGAGACGGCTTCTTCAGGACTGGATTGATGATGGTAGTTTTGAATTTAAACACTCTTCGAAACATTTGGGCTAATTTAAGTAAGTCATTAAAATATATAACACTGTTCTAGTGGTGTTTTAGATATTTTAATATAAAAATTATACATATTGTGCCTTTAAAATTAAACCCAAAAGACTGAGTCTCACTGTATCGCTCAGGCTGCACTGCAGTGTCTATTCACAGGTGCGACCCCACTACTGATCAGCATGGGGGCTTTGACCTGCTCCGTCTCCGATCTGGGCCGGTTCACCCCTCCTTAGGCGACCTGGTGGTCCCAAGCTCCCCCAGGAGCACCATATCGATACTGAACTTAGTGTGGACACCTGATCAACATAGTCCACTGCAGCCCAGAACCCCTGATCTCAAGCGATCCGCCAGCCTCAGCCTCCCAGGAGCTTGGATTACAGGCACGCACCACTGCACCCGGCGAGAGCTGCAAGCATCAGCGCTGATACTCAATCTAGTGCTCACTGAGACCTCGAGCGCAGCACAGCACAAATTAGTTTTTAAACTTGGTACATTTTTACAAGTCACTGGTACTTTTGGATAGCTTTATTCTCCTAACAGATCATCAAAACGGTGCGTTTATAAATGTTTCAACATAATTTTAATCGAATCACAAAATCACTTTTTTCACCACCACACCTGATAGTTGTTTCATCTAGATACGCCATTCATGTTAAGTAATTGCCTTGCATAAAACCTTTGACATAATTTAACTATTACTGTCAAAATTAGCGTGTTAATACAGGCATCTTTATTATTATTATTTTTTTCAGTTCAACGCGTTAAAAATATTTAACGCAATTAACGCTGGGCGGAGCCAGGGCTTGCCACTCCATTCACAACTGCCGTTTCTGTCAATTTTCTCTTGACAAGAAGTGCATTTATTCAGTCACAGACCGTCTTTACAATCATGTCAAACCGGATACGTTTGAGACGCGCTCTCCAACTTCACTTCAGCGCCAGGCGCGAGTCAAACGAGTGCGTATACGATACTGTTATGGCAAGCCAAATTATTCATAAACACCTGCTCGGGCGTCTGATTGTACACTGTCACATCAAAAGCATGCGATTTAACAGCAAAACGCGCATCCTTGAGTGTGCACTTTCATGAAGTCAACAACAACCTTCTTCGTGTTCTCCACATTCAGAGAGAGATTGTTGTCACTGGAGCACCTGGTCAGGCGGCTCACCCCGCCCCTGTAGTTTGTCTCATCTCTGTTGCTAATGAGACCCACCACAGTCGTGTCACCCGCTAACTTAAAGAAGAGTTTGAAGTTGTGTGACAGTGTGCAGTCAAGGGCCAGCAGAGTGAAGAGGAGGGGGCTTAGCACACATCCTTGGGGGGCCCCAGTGTGATGGTGCTGGATGTGTTGCTGCCGACCTGTTGCCAGTTACACAGCGAAGTGTTGATCCCCAGCTGGACCAGTTTGTGAATGAGCTGTTGAGGGATGATAGTGTTGAATGCTGAACGGAAGTCAATGAACAGAATTCTGACGTATGAGTCTTTTTTTGTCTAAATGTGTGAGTGCTGAGTGGAGGGCAGTGGCGATGGCATCATCGGTTGAGTGGTTAGACCGATATATACAAACTGGTAGAGGTCCAGGGAGGGTCGTTGACTAGGACAATGACTAGCTGTTCAAAGCACTTCATGAGAATAGGAGTATGTGCAACTGGACGGTAGTCATTGAAGCAGGATGGAGACGGCTTCTTCAGGGCTGGATTGATGGTGGTAGTTTTGAATTTAAACATTCTTCGAAACATTTGGGCTAATTTAAGTAAGTCATTAAAATATATAACACTGTTCTACTGGTGTTTTAGATATTTTAATATAAAAATTATACATATTGTGCCTTTAAAATTAAACCCAAAAGACTGAGTCTCACTGTATCACTCAGGCTGCACTGCAGTGTCTATTCACAGGTGCAACCCCACTACTGATCAGCACGGGGGCTTTGACCTGCTCCGACTCCAATCTGGGGCGGTTCACCCCTCCTTAGACAACCTGGTGGTCCCAAGCTCCCCCAGGAGCACCATATCGATACTGAACTTAGTGTGGACACCTGATCAACATAGTCTACTGCAGCCCAGAACCCCTGATCTCAAGCAATCCGCCAGCCTCAGCCTCCCAGCAGCTTGGATTACAGGCGCGCGCCACTGCACCCGACGAGAGCTGCAAGCATCAGCGCTGATACTCAATCTAGTGCTCACTGAGACCTCGAGCGCAGCACAGCACAAATTAGTTTTTAAACTTGGTACATTTTTACAAGTCACTGGTACTTTTGGATAGCTTTATTCTCCTAACAGATCATCAAAACGGTGCGTTTATAAATGTTTCAACATAATTTTAATCGAATCACAAAATCACTTTTTTCACCACCACACCTGATAGTTGTTTCATCTAGATACGCCATTCATGTTAAGTAATTGCCTTGCATAAAACCTTTGACATAATTTAACTATTACTGTCAAAATTAGCGTGTTAATACAGGCATCTTTATTATTATTATTTTCTTCAGTTCAAAGCGTTAAAAATATTTAACGCAATTAACGCTGGGCGGAGCCAGGGCTTGCCACTCCATTCACAACTGCCGTTTCTGTCAATTTTCTCTTGACAAGAAGTGCATTTATTCAGTCACAGACCGTCTTTACAATCATGTCAAACCGGATACGTTTGAGACGCGCTCTCCAACTTCACTTCAGCGCCAGGCACGAGTCAAACGAGTGCGTATACGATACTGTTATGGCAAGCCAAATTATTCATAAACACCTGCTCGGGCGTCTGATTGTACACTGTCACGTCAAAAGCATGCGATTTAACAGCAAATCGCGCATCCTTGAGTGTGCACTTTCATGAAGTCAACAACAACCTTCTTCGTGTTCTCCACATTCAGAGAGAGATTGTTGTCACTGGAGCACCTGGTCAGGCGGCTCACCCCGCTCCTGTAGTTTGTCTCATCCCTGTTACTAATGAGACCCACCACAGTCGTGTCACCCGCTAACGTAACCGCTAACTAACGATAATTAAGTATGTTTTATATATAGCTTACTGAATTTGTCTACTCCTGAGCTTCCAGTCTGCTTCAAGGGAGTCCTCGTCTGTTATTCAACAAGACAGGAGTCTTTCCTTTCAAGTTCTTTCAAGAGGCCACTTATATTTGGTTTGAACTGAGTCGTTTGAGTGGAAAACATGCCTCCAAAAAAAGAGGCAAAACAGGAAGACGAATATGTGACTATCAGCAGTGTAAATGAACTGCTGCAGCAACAAAAGGCAATGTATACCGCATTACTGGAACAACAACACGACAATTTCAAAGGCTTTGTTAAGCTAATAATGGATTCCACGAACTCTAGATTAGAGTCAATAACCAGGGAACTACAAGAAATAAAAACCAGCCTGCAATATACACAAAAAGAAGTGGATGATATTAAAACTGAGACAACAGATCTGAAGGAACGCAGTACCTCGATGCAAAATGATATTTTTAAAGTCTGTGACAGCTTGCTGGCGGTCTCGGACAAAATGGAGTATCTGGAGAGCCAAACCAGGCGAAATAACCTGGTATTTGACGGGATACAGGAGTTACAAGGAGAGACCTGGTCAGAGACGGAGGAGAAGATAAAAAAAGTTGTGAAGGAAAAATTACAGCTGCAACGCAAGGTGGAGGTAGAGAGGGCTCACCGTACAGGGAAACCCGGAGGAGAACGACCAAGGCCAATTGTGGTAAAACTTCTAAGGCACAAGGACAGAACGGAAATACTACAAAGATCCAAAAATCTAAAAGGTTCCAGAATATACATCAACGAAGATTTCACAGAGGCAGTAAGAAGGAAAAGAAAAGAACTCATGCCGGATTTAAGAGCGGCGAGAGAAAAGGGGGACATTGCCTATTTACGGCAGGATAAACTGATTATTCATCCCCGGTCCAGTACACCAAAACAACCAAGACCAGCTAATATCAACAAATAAACAGGTAGGCCTATGATATGTTGAAATTTTAAAGCCCACTATGTCACAAAATAAAATTCACACACATAACGGAGATAGTCACTTAATACAAAGATTGGTTGAATATGAGCACCTGGAACTGAACACCTTAGAGTACACGGAACACCATGAACAGGACATGGAAAATGACATTGATCCGGTGAACAATTTTTTTGCTAGCATCAACAATAACAGTCACTATTACACTGATGAACAATTTAATAGTTCAATCAAGACCGAGCAGCAGTTATCTATTATCCACTTTAATAGTAGAAGTCTGTATGCCAACTTTCACAGTATCAAATACTATCTAAAACAATTGAAACAGCACTTTAACATAATTGCAATAGCTGAAACGTGGATAAACAGTGAAAAAGGATCAGATTTTGAAATTGAAGGATATGAAATGTCTTCTATTAACAGAGTAAATAAGAGTGGGGGTGGTGTGATACTGTATGTGGACAAGGATTTAAATTATAAGGTGGTGGAAAAAATGTCAATGGTGGTGGATAATTTGCTGGAATGTGTCACAATAGAAATATGTATGGAAAAAAAGAAAAATATTAGTGTAAGTTGTATATATAGGTCACCAGGTTCGAATATTGATACATTTAAGGACTGGATGGAGGAAACATTTATAAAAACTAGGCAAAAAGTCATGTTCATCTGTGGGGACTTCAATATTGATTTGTTAAACCCAAATAATCATAAAATGACAGAAGATTTTATTAACACCGTGTTTAGTTTAGGCCTGTGTCCCCAAATTACCAGACCCAGCCGAATTACTTCTCATTCCGCAACACTAATAGACAATATATTTACAAATATCATACAAAATAATACAGTGAGTGGATTACTGATTAATGATATCAGTGACCACTTACCAATTTTTACAGTGTATGACAATAATTATAGTTTAAATAGACAGGATAAAAAAAACATTTTCCAAAAGGGTCAGAACAGAAGAAACAATGGAGGCATTAAAAGTTGATCTGCTAGCACAAGATTGGGAGTTTATGGATAATGAAAAAGATGTAGATAATGCATATGAAGAATTTCTAAGAATATTTAAATTATTATATGATAAAAATTGCCCGATTAAAATATTTAGTAAGAAACAAAAACATAATGATAAACCATGGATTTCCAAGGGATTACAAAATGCCTGTAAAAAGAAAAATACACTTTATAGAGAATTTATAAAACATAGAACTATAGAGATTGAACATAGATATAAGAAATATAAGAATAAGTTAACCAGTATTATGAGAACTTGTAAGAAAGAATACTACGCAAAACTAATAGATAATAATAAAAATAATATTAAGGGTATGTGGAACATCTTAAATAATATTATTAAAAATAATACTAGACAGGCTACTTATCCACATTACTTTATTGATAATGATAAAAATATCAATAATATGGAGGAAGTGGTGAATGAGTTAAATACATTTTTTGTAAATGTGGGACCTAACTTAGCAGAGCAAATTCCAATTCCACAAATATTAGAAAGGAATTATAATAATTTAGTAGAAAGAAATCCCAGTTCAATATTTTTGACAGCAGTTGATGAAAAAGAAATAAAAGATATTGTTAAAGGATGCAAAAACAAACCATCCACTGATCATGATGGAATAGACATAAAAATTATACAAAAAGTAATAGAGGGGATTGCCAAACCACTAAAGAACATCTGTAATTTATCATTTTTAACCGGCACATTTCCAACAAAAATGAAAATAGCAAAAGTCACCCCTCTATACAAAACTGGAAATATACACCATTTCACAAATTACAGGCCTGTCTCTCTATTATCACAATTTTCAAAAATTTTAGAAAAACTATTTAACAACAGATTAGAAAAATTCATAGATAAAAATAACCTACTCTCTGACAGTCAATATGGATTTAGAAAAAAAAACTCAACATCATTAGCACTAACAGAACTCATTGAAGAAATCACAAATGCCACAGACAAAAATAACTATGCAGTTGGAGTATTCATTGATCTAAAAAAAGCATTTGATACAATAAATCATGAAATATTAATCAGTAAATTGGAACGAATTGGGATTAGGGGGGTAGTTTTAAACTGGGTAAGTAGTTATCTGAGAGACAGACAGCAATTTGTGAAGATAGGAGAGTATTCATCTGAATGTTTGAGCATGGTTTGTGGTGTTCCACAGGGGTCAGTGTTGGGACCAAAGTTATTTTTATTATACATTAATGATATTTGTAAAGTATCTGAAGTATTGAATTTTGTATTATTTGCAGATGATACAAACATATTTGGTTCTGGGGACAGCTTACAGCAACTCTTGGAATTAATCACTTCAGAATTTAAGAAAATAAAACAATGGTTGGACATTAATAGGTTATCACTAAATTTGAGTAAAACTACATTTATGGTATTTGGAAATTGTAAGTCAAATCATCAAGCACAGATGCAGATAGAGGGTGTTAACTTAGAAAGAGTACATGAAAATAAATTTCTTGGAGTGATCATAGATGAAAAGATCTGCTGGAAGCCTCACATAAAATACATCAAAAACAAACTGTCCAGAAGCATTGCAGTTCTAGCAAGAGCTAAGCATATATTGGATCTTAAATCTCTTCGCATCTTGTACTGCTCATTATTGTTACCTTATTTGAATTACTGTGTAGAGGTTTGGGGAAGCACTTACAAACATTCACTACAGCCGCTAGTTATAATGCAAAAAAGAGCAATGAGAATTATTCATAATGTCGGATTTCGGGAACACACAAATTCATTATTTTTGCAGTCTAGATTAATAAAATACCATGATCAAATTGAATATCAAATTGCAGTATTCATGTTTAAAGTAAGAAATAGGTTATTGCCAGGGAATATACAAAAGATGTTCTCAGAGAGGGAGGGAGGGTACAACTTAAGGGGAAGGGGAAATTTTAAGATTAATAGATTTAGAACAACAAGGAAAAGATTATGTTTATCAATTTGCGGAGTGAAATTGTGGAATAAACTAGATGAAAACCTAAAGCAATGCCCTAACATATGCCTCTTCAAAAAAATGTTTAAAGAAAAGATTTTCAAGAAGTATCAAGAAGCACTGTAGTGAAAGTAGGAGTGCTCCTTTGTTATGATTTAAATACTTGTTAGTGGTCACTTTGATGCATGTATGTAGGTATGTAAATATGTAGGTATGTATGTATAGGTATATGTATATACATGTATGTATATGTATGTGTACATGTATGTATATGTATGTGTATATGTATGTGTGTATAAGTGTGTAGGTGATATCAGATAACAAAAAAATAATAATAACATAAAAAATTGTTATTTAAAGGAATGTAAGAATTAAAGGGGTAGGAGTACATAAGTTTAGCTTCTTCCTACTCCTTTTCGCACATGAGATAGAAGTATGTTTACACAGGAAAAAAAAATTGTAATTTGTTACGGCTTATCTGGTGTTATTTTTTCTCCTTTTTTTTCTTTTATTTAAAAAAAAAAAAAATGCTTTAAACATTTTTGTATTTTATTTTACATATTCTTCTCTCATGTTCGAAATAAAGACTTCAATCAATCAATCAATCAACTTAAAGAAGAGTTTGAAGTTGTGTGACAGTGTGCAGTCAAGGGCCAGCAGAGTGAAGAGGAGGGGGCTTAGCACACATCCTTGGGGGGCCCCAGTGTTCAGTGTGATGGTGCTGGATGTGTTGCTGCCGACCTGTTGCCAGTTGCACAGCGAAGTGTTGATCCCCAGCTGGACCAGTTTGTGAATGAGCTGTTGAGGGATGATAGTGTTAAATGCTGAACTGAAGTCTATAAACAGAATTCTGACGTATGAGTCTTTTTTTGTATAAATGTGTGAGTGCTGAGTGGAGGGCAGTGGCGATGGCATCATCGGTTGAGTGGTTAGACCGATATACAAACTGGTAGAGGTCCAGGGAGGGTCGTTGACTAGGACAATGACTAGCTGTTCAAAGCACTTCATGAGAATAGGAGTATGTGCAACTGGACGGTAGTCATTGAAGCAGGATGGAGACGGCTTCTTCAGGACTGGATTGATGATGGTAGTTTTGAATTTAAACACTCTTCGAAACATTTGGGCTAATTTAAGTAAGTCATTAAAATATATAACACTGTTCTAGTGGTGTTTTAGATATTTTAATATAAAAATTATACATATTGTGCCTTTAAAATTAAACCCAAAAGACTGAGTCTCACTGTATCGCTCAGGCTGCACTGCAGTGTCTATTCACAGGTGCGACCCCACTACTGATCAGCATGGGGGCTTTGACCTGCTCCGTCTCCGATCTGGGCCGGTTCACCCCACCTTAGACGACCTGGTGGTCCCAAGCTCTCCCAGGAGCACCATATCAATACTGAACTTAGTGTGGACACCTGATCAACATAGTCTACTGCAGCCCAGAACCCCTGATCTCAAGCGATCCGCCAGCCTCAGCCTCCCAGGAGCTTGGATTACAGGCACGCGCCACTGCACCCGGCAAGAGCTGCAAGCATCAGCGCTGATACTCAATCTAGTGCTCACTGAGACCTCGAGCGCAACACAGCACAAATTAGTTTTTAAACTTGGTACATTTTTACAAGTCACTGGTACTTTTGGATAGCTTTATTCTCCTAACAGATCATCAAAACGGTGCGTTTATAAATGTTTCAACATAATTTTAATCGAATCACAAAATCACTTTTTTCACCACCACACCTGATAGTTGTTTCATCTAGATACGCCATTCATGTTAAGTAATTGCCTTGCATAAAACCTTTGACATAATTTAACTATTACTGTCAAAATTAGCGTGTTAATACAGGCATCTTTATTATTATTATTTTTTTCAGTTCAACGCGTTAAAAATATTTAACGCAATTAACGCTGGGCGGAGCCAGGGCTTGCCACTCCATTCACAACTGCCGTTTCTGTCAATTTTCTCTTGACAAGAAGTGCATTTATTCAGTCACAGACCGTCTTTACAATCATGTCAAACCGGATACGTTTGAGACGCGCTCTCCAACTTCACTTCAGCGCCAGGCGCGAGTCAAACGAGTGCGTATACGATACTGTTATGGCAAGCCAAATTATTCATAAACACCTGCTCGGGCGTCTGATTGTACACTGTCACGTCAAAAGCATGCGATTTAACAGCAAAACGCGCATCCTTGAGTGTGCACTTTCATGAAGTCAACAACAACCTTCTTCGTGTTCTCCACATTCAGAGAGAGATTGTTGTCACTGGAGCACCTGGTCAGGCGGCTCACCCTGCTCCTGTAGTTTGTCTCATCTCTGTTGCTAATGAGACCCACCACAGTCGTGTCACCCGCTAACTTAAAGAAGAGTTTGAAGTTGTGTGACAGTGTGCAGTCAAGGGCCAGCAGAGTGAAGAGGAGGGGGCTTAGCACACATCCTTGGGGGGCCCCAGTGTTCAGTGTGATGGTGCTGGATGTGTTGCTGCCGACCTGTTGCCAGTTGCACAGCGAAGTGTTGATCCCCAGCTGGACCAGTTTGTGAATGAGCTGTTGAGGGATGATAGTGTTAAATGCTGAACTGAAGTCTATAAACAGAATTCTGACGTATGAGTCTTTTTTTGTATAAATGTGTGAGTGCTGAGTGGAGGGCAGTGGCGATGGCATCATCGGTTGAGTGGTTAGACCGATATACAAACTGGTAGAGGTCCAGGGAGGGTCGTTGACTAGGATAATGACTAGCTGTTCAAAGCACTTCATGAGAATAGGAGTATGTGCAACTGGACGGTAGTCATTGAAGCAGGATGGAGACGGCTTCTTCAGGACTGGATTGATGATGGTAGTTTTGAATTTAAACACTCTTCGAAACATTTGGGCTAATTTAAGTAAGTCATTAAAATATATAACACTGTTCTAGTGGTGTTTTAGATATTTTAATATAAAAATTATACATATTGTGCCTTTAAAATTAAACCCAAAAGACTGAGTCTCACTGTATCGCTCAGGCTGCACTGCAGTGTCTATTCACAGGTGCGACCCCACTACTGATCAGCATGGGGGCTTTGACCTGCTCCATCTCCGATCTGGGCCGGTACACCCCACCTTAGACGACCTGGTGGTCCCAAGCTCTCCCAGGAGCACCATATCAATACTGAACTTAGTGTGGACACCTGATCAACATAGTCTACTGCAGCCCAGAACCCCTGATCTCAAGCGATCCGCCAGCCTCAGCCTCCCAGGAGCTTGGATTACAGGCACGCGCCACTGCACCCGGCGAGAGCTGCAAGCATCAGCGCTGATACTCAATCTAGTGCTCACTGAGACCTCGAGCGCAACACAGCACAAATTAGTTTTTAAACTTGGTACATTTTTACAAGTCACTGGTACTTTTGGATAGCTTTATTCTCCTAACAGATCATCAAAACGGTGCGTTTATAAATGTTTCAACATAATTTTAATCGAATCACAAAATCACTTTTTTCACCACCACACCTGATAGTTGTTTCATCTAGATACGCCATTCATGTTAAGTAATTGCCTTGCATAAAACCTTTGACATAATTTAACTATTACTGTCAAAATTAGCGTGTTAATACAGGCATCTTTATTATTATTATTTTTTTCAGTTCAACGCGTTAAAAATATTTAACGCAATTAACGCTGGGCGGAGCCAGGGCTTGCCACTCCATTCACAACTGCCGTTTCTGTCAATTTTTCTCTTGACAAGAAGTGCATTTATTCAGTCACAGACCGTCTTTACAATCATGTCAAACCGGATACGTTTGAGACGCGCTCTCCAACTTCACTTCAGCGCCAGGCGCGAGTCAAACGAGTGCGTATACGATACTGTTATGGCAAGCCAAATTATTCATAAACACCTGCTCGGGCGTCTGATTGTACACTGTCACGTCAAAAGCATGCGATTTAACAGCAAAACGCGCATCCTTGAGTGTGCACTTTCATGAAGTCAACAACAACCTTCTTCGTGTTCTCCACATTCAGAGAGAGATTGTTGTCAATGGAGCACCTGGTCAGGCGGCTCACCCCGCTCCTGTAGTTTGTCTCATCTCTGTTGCTAATGAGACCCACCACAGTCGTGTCACCCGCTATGTTCAAAAGGCTCCTCTGTTAGTTGACCAATCGCACTCTTCAACGTCATCACTGGTCTCGTGGTAAGGAGAAAAAGCAGGTGCAACGAGCAGAGACAATGAACGCGATCGTTTTGAGATGACTCCACTTTATCGCACGTTTGTTGGCAGTATCTGAATATTACTGATGTAATATTGTGTGCGTGAATAGAAAGTAAGTGTATTTTGTTAGTTTTTTTCCTCAGAATTATGCTGATCGTTCTTGCCGCGATTCGGATGTATCTAGCGCCATCGCGTCATAGGAAATTGTGTTATCTGCATTATTTAAATACTGCTGCCATCCTGTTATTCTTTGCTCTATTATCATAATAGCTACTGCAAGTAATACCTGCTATTTACAGTAGAATATGACAATGTGTTAGATTATTAGTGATTTATGATTACATGCTATCATTGGTTTGAATGTGTTCAGTCACTATAAATGTGACAATGGCGCCATCTTGTGGCCTTACATAGTATGACTGTCTATTGTTTTCCTAGTACTGGCATTAACCGCTCACATATATGGTTATTCATATTTGTAAAGAGTATTGCCTATCACTTCTAAATGTTAAAGTAAATTAATGTAATCACTCATTTAAGTTTATATCTGTATTTTGTTCCAGAAACCACACCTGTTACTTTTGAAATTATCATCAGTAAATCATTCAAAGAGATTTGGAGTCTGCAGAGTGAATTCATTACCATTGATGTCATTACACAGTTCTGACCGACTGTCTGCAGGGGTTCGAAACAACCCGAATTAGCGCAAACTTAAATCTCAATTACAAATGGTCCTTCGAGCCGGATCTCGAATTACTGCAGAAGAATGGCATTCCGTCCAGAGCCTCCTGTTGTCCGCCCCAGACGACATTTAAAGCCACCAGCATACTTGGCAGACTTTCAAGTACAAAGACCTGGACCTGAAAGAAGATCCCTGCAACCTGCATATTCTGATGAAGATGATGCTGAACTTGCGTCACTGTCTGCCGAACGCGAGTCTCGTGTCTCTACCCCTATAAGTCAACATTCACAATTCAGTGACCTGGTGATACAAGATGAATGGCAAGATACAATGGGAGACTCACACAGAGATAATGAAGAGCTACAAAACAGACCGCCTAGATGGAAGGAGATGCAAAGAGAAAATGATGAGCTTCGTAGCTGCGTTCAACACCTGCCAGAGATTTTATCTGCGTTACAGGGACTGAAAGCAGAGAACGCCATCATGAAACGTGAGATTCAGCAGCTAGCCACAAACGTGGCCACCTCATGCAACCCAGTGCCCCCATCGCCAGCTCCCCGTTTCCACGTGCCAGAAAAGAGCCACGGCCAGCCAGTCCACACCACGCACGTCAGAGACTACAATGAATATCCTTCTGCACAGATCAGACAGATAACTGAGCAGGTGATGGACTGCACTATTTCACCACAAGTTAATCAGCCTCAAGCAACATCAATCTATCGAACACCTACTCAGAGTCGCGATACGCATTCATATGCTCATCCAAACCAGTATGCTGAACCCATCCACTATGATGAAAGGGCTTCTAGAGACAACCATCATCCCTACATGGGTGTCAGTGAGTCATATCCTACGCAGCGATCTGAACATATACAACAAACTGCAGCGCCATGTTTCAAAGAGAAGATCTACAGGGGACCCAAGCCTTCTATACCCACATTGACGACATCGGATCCCAGAGAGTTTTCAAGGTTGCGCATGGCATTAGAGAACCTCCTCCCTGTTGACGCCACCGAACGGTTCAAATATCAGATCCTCACAGATCATTTGCAGTTAGAGGAAGCGCTGCTAGTGGCGGATTCTTATGGCAACTCAGCACACCCATATACAGATACTTTGCAAGCCCTTATCAAGATGTATGGGCAGCCGCACAAGCTGGTTTTACAGAACATCGCTCAAGTCATGGACGGCCCTAACATCAGAACTGGAGACGTTAAGGCTTTTAAGCTGTTTGCACTCCGTGTGCGTTCACTGGTGAGCATGTTAGAGCAACTGGGGCCTGAGGGGACGGTTGAATTAGACTGTGGGTCGCATGTGTCGAGGCTTCAATGCAAACTCCCTCACGAACTGAGAACAAGTTTCAAGAGATACATACACCCATTACGAGTAACCATACCTACTCTCATTGATTTCTCTAACTGGTTGGAGTATGAGCTCCAAGTTCAAGATGAGGGCTCCAGGATGACAAGTCTCCTACTAGAATTCAGCAGTAAGAAAAGAGAGCGCCGCTCCTTCGAGCATGACTCAAGATCTACTAGGAAACCAACCTCTATACTGCTAAGCACAGAGAAACATATGAGTAGGAATGAAACTCGAGCACCTGCCCCAGAGGGAACCTCTAAATTTGCCAGATTTAAGGGAAGGTCACAAGCATATTGCCCCTACTGTGACAGTGTCAATCACTTCCTGAATGGGTGTTCCAATTTCAAAGAGCTATCCAAGGAGCAAAAGGAAAGCTGGATTCGTAAGAACAATCGGTGCTGGTGCTGCGGACGTAGTCATCATGCCTCGAAATGCAACTTGAAAACCCCCTGTAAGACATGCAATAGGAAGCATCTATTCATACTGCATGATGTGAACGAATGGTCTGTGGAGGATACAACGGAGAAAGACACAAAGGAAAGTTCCTGCTTGGTTAACACCACCAACGACATCCTGTATGTAGATCGCCCGATCTACAGCCGCAAGGTTCTCCTCAAGGTGAGCAAAGTTGTTATCACCAATGGTGACAAATCGATTGAAGCGTATGCTGTGTTAGACGATGGGTCTGAGAGGACCATACTGCTCCACCCAGCAGCACAGCAGTTAGATCTCAAGGGACAGCCTGAGGACCTTATATTACGAACAGTGAGGCAAGACCAACAGGTTCTTCATGGGGCGGCAGTCTCATTCACTGTGTCTCCAGTCACGAATCGACACAGGAAATTCCCTATTCAAGGTGCTTTCACTGCCGAAAGGCTTGGTCTTGCTGAGCAAACTTACCCTGTAGCAGCTCTTCAAAAGAGGTACCGACATTTAGCGGGATTGCCGCTGCAGCAACTAGACAGAGTACAGCCAGTACTGCTAATTGGCTCAGACTGCCCACATCTAGTCACCCCCATCGAGCCTGTCCTACTAGGCCCACCATGTGGACCTGCTGCCGTCAGAACTCAGTTAGGCTGGACACTTCAAGGCCCTACACACGAAGTCAAACGTGGGCTCAACTCTCATCAGTGCCTCTTTACTGCTATCTCACCCAATTCTGAGCTGTTCTCTCAAGTAGAAAAGCTATGGCAGATGGACGTAATCCCTTATCAAAGTGAGAAATTAGTGATGCGATCAAAGCTTGATCAGGAGGCCATCAAACTCCTTCAAGAGAGAACAGTGAGAGTTGATGTGGATGGGGTCATGCGGTATGCTACACCGCTCCTTCGAGTCCAAAACATGCCAACTTTGCATATGCCCAAAGAAGCTGTACTACCGCAGCTAAGGAACATTGAGAGGAAGCTGATAAAGTACCCTGAACAAGCCCTGGCTTACAGAACCGAAGTTGAAAGGCTTAAGAATGCTGGCTATGTAGAGAAACTGCGACCATGTGAAGTAGATGGTAAACAAGAATCATGGTACATCCCCCACCACATGGTCCAGCATAACGGCAAAAATCGTGTTGTTTACAACTGCTCATTTCAGTACCAGGGTCAAAATTTGAACGAGTTGCTCCTTCCAGGTCCCACTTTGAGTTCTACCCTGTTAGCCGTGTTACTTCGCTTCAGGGAACGCTCTATAGCCATAAGTAGCGACATCCGAGGGATGTTTCATCAGGTGAGGCTGCTCCCTGAAGACAAATCATTACTTCGGTTTCTGTGGAGAGACATGGCATTAGAGCAAGCACCAGATGTTTACCAGTGGCAGGTGCTTCCTTTCGGTACTACATGTAGCCCCTGTTGTGCCACGTTTGCCCTGCAGAAGCATGTGCTAGACCACAGTCAACCAGACGACCAGGTGAGGGAAGTTATCGAGAAGTCATTTTATGTTGACAATTGCCTGTACAGTCTCACCACCAAAGATGCGGCTAAAGAACTGGTCGATCAGCTCTGTTCCCTCCTAGCTGAAGGAGGTTTTGAATTACGGCAGTGGGCCAGCAATTGCCCATCTGTGATCGCTCACTTGCCACCTGAATCAAGATCTAACAGCTGTGAGCTCTGGCTTAGTCAGGGTCAGCAAGTAACCCCTGAATCCACACTTGGCCTTCACTGGCAGTGTCAGTCTGACACCTTGCACTACAAACATCGGGTTGTGAACTGCTCTAAAGTAACTATGCGCAGCATCTATCGGGTTCTAGCTAGCCAATATGATCCTCTTGGATACATTATCCCATATACCACTAGAGCGAAAATACTGGTGCAACGCTTATGGGATAAAAAGCGTGACTGGGACGACCCACAGCTTCCAGAGGATCTGCTCAGGTTATGGAGATTGTGGGAGGAAGAGTTGAGTGATCTGGAGAAGATTTCGCTGCCGAGGTGTTATTCCAGTTCAAAAATGGACCTCCCTTCTAGCAGGCGTGATATACACGTGTTCTGTGATGCTTCAGAGAAGGCTTATGGGGCTGTAGCCTATTTGCGTACAGAGAACCAAGAAGGCCAAGTTGAAGTTGTATTCCTGGCTGCTAGGTCACGTGTTGCACCCCGAAAGCAGCAGTCCATCCCACGCCTAGAGTTATGTGCAGCTCTCAGTGGTGCTCAGCTCTCCAAGGTCCTTGTCACCGAACTCACTATTCCCATCTGTTCCTTAACACTCTGGTCGGATTCCATGACTGTGCTCACCTGGCTGTTGTCAAGCTCTTGCCGTTACAAAGTGTTTGTGGGGACACGGGTGGCGGAAATACAGGAACTCACAGCAAATGCAACATGGCAGCACATACGATCAGAAGACAATCCTGCGGATGACATAACACGAGGCAAACAACTCTGTGACCTTGTTGAAGGAAGCCAGTGGATTCAAGGGCCTTCTTTTCTTAAACTGCCACTAGCAAATTGGCCCAATCAACCCTCCTTGCCAACTGAGGGGCAAAGTAACGAGTTAAGACAGTCTGCTTTCTGTGGATCAACTACAGTGCTATCCATGCCGAATCCACAGCAATATGACACGTTAACTGAGTTACTTGAGGCATGCAGTCAGCAGCTTCACGGGGCGGCAAAACTCTCATGCGCTGATACACGGAGGGAGGTAGAGTTATTAGTGCTTCGTCAGATTCAGATAGACTCTTTCGCTGTTGAGGTGGCCCAATTGCAGTTAGGGAAACCGGTATCAGGTACGAGTAGGCTTGCTTCTCTTTCTCCTGAGTTTGACCCTACCACTGGACTCATTCGTGTGGGTGGGCGCCTGAGACGTCGCAGTGAGACAGATCTGGATTTAATTCATCCTATCCTCCTTGCCCCTCAGCATCCTGTGACCAGACTCATTATCAAAGATTATGATGAAAGGCTGCACCATCCTGGACCAGAACGGGTGTTCGCAGAGATAAGGAGGACCTACTGGGTATTGCGAGGACGTGAAGCAGTTCGGCGCCACCAACGACACTGCGTAGAGTGTCGAAGATGGAAGGGTCAACCAGAAGTCCCCCGTATGGCTGACTTGCCACTTGCAAGACAACAGCTCTTCAAACCTGCTTTCTTCTCAACCGGCATGGACTGCTTTGGTCCTTACACAATCAAGATTGGACGTCGAAATGAGAAGAGATGGGGCATATTATTCAAGTGCTTGACAACCAGGGCAGTGTACATTGATTACCTAACCAGTATAGATTCAGACTCCTTCCTGATGGCCTTGAGAAGATTCATTTCGCGACGAGGAAAACCACATGAATTGTTAAGTGACCAAGGCACTAACTTCAAGGGTGGGGAAAGAGAGTTGAAAGAATCCTTTGCTGCCTTGCACAGTGAACTTCAACGTAACCTGGCTGCCCAACAAATCAAGTTTGTGTTCAATCCACCAGGAGCGCCTCACTTTGGTGGATGCTGGGAGAGGGAGATCCGTTCAATTAAAACGGCTCTACGAGTTACCATAGGGGCGCAGACTGTGACGGAAGAGGTCTTGAGAACAGTCTTAACTGAAATTGAAGGGATCTTGAATTCAAAACCTCTGGGTTACACCTCTTCAGATATATCAGATATCGACCCGATAACTCCCAACTGCTTTCTCATCGGACGCAGAGATGCTTCTTTGCCACAGGTGGTTTATCAGGAGTCGGATGTGCTGAGTCGTCGCCGTTGGCGACACAGCCAACTCTTGGCTGATCATTTTTGGAGACATTTCATCAGCTATTACTTGCCTAGTCTCCAAGCTCGCCAGAAATGGAGGTTAAATAAAGAGAATCTGCAAGTAGACGAAGTGGTGATGATTGTTGACCCTCAACTGCCTCGGGCGTTGTGGCCAGTGGGAAAAATCACAGAAGTGTTCCCAGGAGTAGACTCAAGGGTGAGGTCAGTCACGGTAGAGGTTAAGAAAAAACTGTACACTCGACCAGTATCCCGTCTTATCAAACTTCCAGTCCTGCTTGATTAGGAATAACCTACTATAGGTTAAACCCTTTTGGAAGATGTGCGAATTCAAGCTTTGAATTCGGGGGCGGCTGTTCAAAAGGCTCCTCTGTTAGTTGACCAATCGCACTCTTCAACGTCATCACTGGTCTCGTGGTAAGGAGAAAAAGCAGGTGCAACGAGCAGAGACAATGAACGCGATCGTTTTGAGATGACTCCACTTTATCGCACGTTTGTTGGCAGTATCTGAATATTACTGATGTAATATTGTGTGCGTGAATAGAAAGTAAGTATATTTTGTTAGTTTTTTTCCTCAGAATTATGCTGATCGTTCTTGCCGCGATTCGGATGTATCTAGCGCCATCGCGTCATAGGAAATTGTGTTATCTGCATTATTTAAATACTGCTGCCATCCTGTTATTCTTTGCTCTATTATCATAATAGCTACTGCAAGTAATACCTGCTATTTACAGTAGAATATGACAATGTGTTAGATTATTAGTGATTTATGATTACATGCTATCATTGGTTTGAATGTGTTCAGTCACTATAAATGTGACAATGGCGCCATCTTGTGGCCTTACATAGTATGACTGTCTATTGTTTTCCTAGTACTGGCATTAACCGCTCACATATATGGTTATTCATATTTGTAAAGAGTATTGCCTATCACTTCTAAATGTTAAAGTAAATTAATGTAATCACTCATTTAAGTTTATATCTGTATTTTGTTCCAGAAACCACACCTGTTACTTTTGAAATTATCATCAGTAAATCATTCAAAGAGATTTGGAGTCTGCAGAGTGAATTCATTACCATTGATGTCATTACACAGTTCTGACCGACTGTCTGCAGGGGTTCGAAACAACCCGAATTAGCGCAAACTTAAATCTCAATTACACGCTAACTTAAAGAAGAGTTTGAAGTTGTGTGACAGTGTGCAGTCAAGGGCCAGCAGAGTGAAGAGGAGGGGGCTTAGCACACATCCTTGGGGGGCCCCAGTGTTCAGTGTGATGGTGCTGGATGTGTTGCTGCCGACCTGTTGCCAGTTGCACAGCGAAGTGTTGATCCCCAGCTGGACCAGTTTGTGAATGAGCTGTTGAGGGATGATAGTGTTAAATGCTGAACTGAAGTCTATAAACAGAATTCTGACGTATGAGTCTTTTTTTGTATAAATGTGTGAGTGCTGAGTGGAGGGCAGTGGCGATGGCATCATCGGTTGAGTGGTTAGACCGATATACAAACTGGTAGAGGTCCAGGGAGGGTCGTTGACTAGGACAATGACTAGCTGTTCAAAGCACTTCATGAGAATAGGAGTATGTGCAACTGGACGGTAGTCATTGAAGCAGGATGGAGACGGCTTCTTCAGGACTGGATTGATGATGGTAGTTTTGAATTTAAACACTCTTCGAAACATTTGGGCTAATTTAAGTAAGTCATTAAAATATATAAGACTGTTCTAGTGGTGTTTTAGATATTTTAATATAAAAATTATACATATTGTGCCTTTAAAATTAAACCCAAAAGACTGAGTCTCACTGTATCGCTCAGGATGCACTGCAGTGTCTATTCACAGGTGCGACCCCACTACTGATCAGCATGGGGGCTTTGACCTGCTCCGTCTCCGATCTGGGCCGGTTCACCCCGCCTTAGACGACCTGGTGGTCCCAAGCTCTCCCAGGAGCACCATATCGATACTGAACTTAGTGTGGACACCTGATCAACATAGTCTACTGCAGCCCAGAACCCCTGATCTCAAGCGATCCGCCAGCCTCAGCCTCCCAGGAGCTTGGATTACAGGCACGCGCCACTGCACCCGGCGAGAGCTGCAAGCATCAGCGCTGATACTCAATCTAGTGCTCACTGAGACCTCGAGCGCAACACAGCACAAATTAGTTTTTAAACTTGGTACATTTTTACAAGTCACTGGTACTTTTGGATAGCTTTATTCTCCTAACAGATCATCAAAACGGTGCGTTTATAAATGTTTCAACATAATTTTAATCGAATCACAAAATTACTTTTTTCACCACCACACCTGATAGTTGTTTCATCTAGATATGCCATTCATGTTAAGTAATTGCCTTGCATAAAACCTTTGACATAATTTAACTATTACTGTCAAAATTAGCGTGTTAATACAGGCATCTTTATTATTATTATTTTTTTCAGTTCAACGCGTTAAAAATATTTAACGCAATTAACGCTGGGCGGAGCCAGGGCTTGCCACTCCATTCACAACTGCCGTTTCTGTCAATTTTCTCTTGACAAGAAGTGCATTTATTCAGTCACAGACCGTCTTTACAATCATGTCAAACCGGATATGTTTGAGACGCGCTCTCCAACTTCACTTCAGCGCCAGGCGCGAGTCAAACGAGTGCGTATACGATACTGTTATGGCAAGCCAAATTATTCATAAACACCTGCTCGGGCGTCTGATTGTACACTGTCACGTCAAAAGCATGCGATTTAACAGCAAAACGCGCATCCTTGAGTGTGCACTTTCATGAAGTCAACAACAACCTTCTTCGTGTTCTCCACATTCAGAGAGAGATTGTTGTCACTGGAGCACCTGGTCAGGCGGCTCACCCCGCTCCTGTAGTTTGTCTCATCTCTGTTGCTAATGAAACCCACCACAGTCGTGTCACCCGCTAACTTAAAGAAGAGTTTGAAGTTGTGTGACAGTGTGCAGTCAAGGGCCAGCAGAGTGAAGAGGAGGGGGCTTAGCACACATCCTTGGGGGGCCCCAGTGTTCAGTGTGATGGTGCTGGATGTGTTGCTGCCGACCTGTTGCCAGTTGCACAGTGAAGTGTTGATCCCCAGCTGGACCAGTTTGTGAATGAGCTGTTGAGGGATGATAGTGTTAAATGCTGAACTGAATTCTATAAACAGAATTCTGACGTATGAGTCTTTTTTTGTATAAATGTGTGAGTGCTGAGTGGAGGGCAGTGGCGATGGCATCATCGGTTGAGTGGTTAGACCGATATACAAACTGGTAGAGGTCCAGGGAGGGTCGTTGACTAGGACAATGACTAGCTGTTCAAAGCACTTCATGAGAATAGGAGTATGTGCAACTGGACGGTAGTCATTGAAGCAGGATGGAGACGGCTTCTTCAGGACTGGATTGATGATGGTAGTTTTGAATTTAAACACTCTTCGAAACATTTGGGCTAATTTAAGTAAGTCATTAAAATATATAACACTGTTCTAGTGGTGTTTTAGATATTTTAATATAAAAATTATACATATTGTGCCTTTAAAATTAAACCCAAAAGACTGAGTCTCACTGTATCGCTCAGGCTGCACTGCAGTGTCTATTCACAGGTGCGACCCCACTACTGATCAGCATGGGGGCTTTGACCTGCTCCGTCTCCGATCTGGGCCGGTTCACCCCTCCTTAGACGACCTGGTGGTCCCAAGCTCCCCCAGGAGCACCATATCGATACTGAACTTAGTGTGGACACCTGATCAACATAGTCCACTGCAGCCCAGAACCCCTGATCTCAAGCGATCCGCCAGCCTCAGCCTCCCAGGAGCTTGGATTACAGGCACGCACCACTGCACCCGGCGAGAGCTGCAAGCATCAGCGCTGATACTCAATCTAGTGCTCACTGAGACCTCGAGCGCAGCACAGCACAAATTAGTTTTTAAACTTGGTACATTTTTACAAGTCACTGGTACTTTTGGATAGCTTTATTCTCCTAACAGATCATCAAAACGGTGCGTTTATAAATGTTTCAACATAATTTTAATCGAATCACAAAATCACTTTTTTCACCACCACACCTGATAGTTGTTTCATCTAGATACGCCATTCATGTTAAGTAATTGCCTTGCATAAAACCTTTGACATAATTTAACTATTACTGTCAAAATTAGCGTGTTAATACAGGCATCTTTATTATTATTATTTTTTTCAGTTCAACGCGTAAAAAATATTTAACGCAATTAACGCTGGGCGGAGCCAGGGCTTGCCACTCCATTCACAACTGCCGTTTCTGTCAATTTTCTCTTGACAAGAAGTGCATTTATTCAGTCACAGACCGTCTTTACAATCATGTCAAACCGGATACGTTTGAGACGCGCTCTCCAACTTCACTTCAGCGCCAGGCGCGAGTCAAACGAGTGCGTATACGATACTGTTATGGCAAGCCAAATTATTCATAAACACCTGCTCGGGCGTCTGATTGTACACTGTCACATCAAAAGCATGCGATTTAACAGCAAAACGCGCATCCTTGAGTGTGCACTTTCATGAAGTCAACAACAACCTTCTTCGTGTTCTCCACATTCAGAGAGAGATTGTTGTCACTGGAGCACCTGGTCAGGCGGCTCACCCCGCCCCTGTAGTTTGTCTCATCTCTGTTGCTAATGAGACCCACCACAGTCGTGTCACCCGCTAACTTAAAGAAGAGTTTGAAGTTGTGTGACAGTGTGCAGTCAAGGGCCAGCAGAGTGAAGAGGAGGGGGCTTAGCACACATCCTTGGGGGGCCCCAGTGTTCAGTGTGATGGTGCTGGATGTGTTGCTGCCGACCTGTTGCCAATTGCACAGCGAAATGTTGATCCCCAGCTGGACCAGTTTGTGAATGAGCTGTTGAGGGATGATAGTGTTAAATGCTGAACTGAAGTCTATGAACAGAATTCTGACGTATGAGTCTTTTTTTGTCTAAATGTGTGATTTATGAGTGGAGGGCAGTGGCGATGGCATCATCGGTTGAGTGGTTAGACCGATATACAAACTGGTAGAGGTCCAGGGAGGGTCTTTGACTAGGACAATGACTAGCTGTTCAAAGCACTTCATGAGAATAGGAGTATGTGCAACTGGACGGTAGTCATTGAAGCAGGATGGAGACGGCTTCTTCAGGACTGGATTGATGGTGGTAGTTTTGAATTTAAACATTCTTCGAAACATTTGGGCTAATTTAAGTAAGTCATTAAAATATATAACACTGTTCTAGTGGTGTTTTAGATATTTTAATATAAAAATTATACATATTGTGCCTTTAAAATTAAACCCAAAAGACTGAGTCTCACTGTATCGCTCAGGCTGCACTGCAGTGTCTATTCACAGGTGCAACCCCACTACTGATCAGCACGGGGGCTTTGACCTGCTCCGTCTCCGATCTGGGCCGGTTCACCCCTCCTTAGACGACCTGGTGGTCCCAAGCTCTCCCAGGAGCAACATATCGATACTGAACTTAGTGTGGACACCTGATCAACATAGTCTACTGCAGCCCAGAACCCCTGATCTCAAGCGATCCGCCAGCCTCAGCCTCCCAGCAGCTTGGATTACAGGCGCGCGCCACTGCACCCGACGAGAGCTGCAAGCATCAGCGCTGATACTCAATCTAGTGCTCACTGAGACCTCGAGCGCAGCACAGCACAAATTAGTTTTTAAACTTGGTACAATTTTACAAGTCACTGGTACTTTTGGATAGCTTTATTCTCCTAACAGATCATCAAAACGGTGCGTTTATATATGTTTCAACATAATTTTAATCGAATCACAAAATCACTTTTTTCACCACCACACCTGATATTTGTTTCATCTAGATACGCCATTCATGTTAAGTAATTGCCTTGCATAAAACCTTTGACATAATTTAACTATTACTGTCAAAATTGGCATGTTAATACAGGCATCTTTATTATTATTATTTTTTTCAGTTCAACGAATTAAAAATATTTAACGCAATTAACGCTGGGCGGAGCCAGGGCTTGCCACTCCATTCACAACTGCCGTTTCTGTCAATTTTCTCTTGACAAGAAGTGCATTTATTCAGTCACAGACCGTCTTTACAATCATGTCAAACCGGATACGTTTGAGACGCGCTCTCCAACTTCACTTCAGCGCCAGGCGCGAGTCAAACGAGTGCGTATACGATACTGTTATGGCAAGCCAAATTATTCATAAACACCTGCTCGGTCGGCTGATTGTACACTGTCACGTCAAAAGCATGCGATTTAACAGCAAAACGCGCATCCTTGAGTGTGCACTTTCATGAAGTCAACAACAACCTTCTTCGTGTTCTCCACATTCAGAGAGAGATTGTTGTCACTGGAGCACCTGGTCAGGCGGCTCACCCCGCTCCTGTAGTTTGTCTCATCTCTGTTGCTAATGAGACCCACCACAGTCGTGTCACCCGCTAACTTAAAGAAGAGTTTGAAGTTGTGTGACAGTGTGCAGTCAAGGGCCAGCAGAGTGAAGAGGAGGGGGCTTAGCACACATACTTGGGGGGCCCCAGTGTTCAGTGTGATGGTGCTGGATGTGTTGCTGCCGACCTGTTGCCAGTTGCACAGCGAAGTGTTGATCCCCAGCTGGACCAGTTTGTGAATGAGCTGTTGAGGGATGATAGTGTTAAATGCTGAACTGAAGTCTATAAACAGAATTCTGACGTATGAGTCTTTTTTGTATAAATGTGTGAGTGCTGAGTGGAGGGCAGTGGCGATGGCATCATCGGTTGAGTGGTTAGACCGATATACAAACTGGTAGAGGTCCAGGGAGGGTCGTTGACTAGGACAATGACTAGCTGTTCAAAGCACTTCATGAGAATAGGAGTATGTGCAACTGGACGGTAGTCATTGAAGCAGGATGGAGACGGCTTCTTCAGGACTGGATTGATGATGGTAGTTTTGAATTTAAACACTCTTCGAAACATCTGGGCTAATTTAAGTAAGTCATTAAAATATATAACACTGTTCTAGTGGTGTTTTAGATATTTTAATATAAAAATTATACATATTGTGCCTTTAAAATTAAACCCAAAAGACTGAGTCTCACTGTATCGCTCAGGCTGCACTGCAGTGTCTATTCACAGGTGCGATCCCACTACTGATCAGCATGGGGGCTTTGACCTGCTCCGTCTCCGATCTGGGCCGGTTCACCCCTCCTTAGACGACCTGGTGGTCCCAAGCTCCCCCAGGAGCACCATATCGATACTGAACTTAGTGTGGACACCTGATCAACATAGTCCACTGCAGCCCAGAACCCCTGATCTCAAGCGATCCGCCAGCCTCAGCCTCCCAGGAGCTTGGATTACAGGCACGCGCCACTGCACCCGGCGAGAGCTGCAAGCATCAGCGCTGATACTCAATCTAGTGCTCACTGAGACCTCGAGCGGAGCACAGCACAAATTAGTTTTTAAACTTGGTACATTTTTACAAGTCACTGGTACTTTTGGATAGCTTTATTCTCCTAACAGATCATCAAAACGGTGCGTTTATAAATGTTTCAACATAATTTTAATCGAATCACAAAATCACTTTTTTCACCACCACACCTGATAGTTGTTTCATCTAGATACGCCATTCATGTTAAGTAATTGCCTTGCATAAAACCTTTGACATAATTTAACTATTACTGTCAAAATTAGCGTGTTAATACAGGCATCTTTATTATTATTATTTTTTTTCAGTTCAACGCGTTAAAAATATTTAACGCAATTAACGCTGGGCGGAGCCAGGGCTTGCCACTCCATTCACAACTGCCGTTTCTGTCAATTTTCTCTTGACAAGAAGTGCATTTATTCAGTTACAGACCGTCTTTACAATCATGTCAAACCGGATACGTTTGAGACGCGCTCTCCAACTTCACTTCAGCGCCAGGCGCGAGTCAAACGAGTGCGTATACGATACTGTTATGGCAAGCCAAATTATTCATAAACACCTGCTCGGGCGTCTGATTGTACACTGTCACGTCAAAAGCATGCGATTTAACAGCAAAACGCGCATCCTTGAGTGTGCACTTTCATGAAGTCAACAACAACCTTCTTCGTGTTCTCCACATTCAGAGAGAGATTGTTGTCACTGGAGCACCTGGTCAGGCGGCTCACCCCGCTCCTGTAGTTTGTCTCATCTCTGTTGCTAATGAGACCCACCACAGTCGTGTCACCCGCTAACTTAAACAAGAGTTTGAAGTTGTGTGACAGTGTGCAGTCAAGGGCCAGCAGAGTGAAGAGGAGGGGGCTTAGCACACATCCTTGGGGGGCCCCAGTGTTCAGTGTGATGGTGCTGGATGTGTTGCTGCCGACCTGTTGCCAGTTGCACAGCGAAGTGTTGATCCCCAGCTGGACCAGTTTGTGAATGAGCTGTTGAGGGATGATAGTGTTAAATGCTGAACTGAAGTCTATAAACAGAATTCTGACGTATGAGTCTTTTTTGTATAAATGTGTGAGTGCTGAGTGGAGGGCAGTGGCGATGGCATCATCGGTTGAGTGGTTAGACCGATATACAAACTGGTAGAGGTCCAGGGAGGGTCGTTGACTAGGACAATGACTAGCTGTTCAAAGCACTTCATGAGAATAGGAGTATGTGCAACTGGACGGTAGTCATTGAAGCAGGATGGAGACGGCTTCTTCAGGACTGGATTGATGATGGTAGTTTTGAATTTAAACACTCTTCGAAACATTTGGGCTAATTTAAGTAAGTCATTAAAATATATAACACTGTTCTAGTGGTGTTTTAGATATTTTAATATAAAAATTATACATATTGTGCCTTTAAAATTAAACCCAAAAGACTGAGTCTCACTGTATCGCTCAGGCTGCACTGCAGTGTCTATTCACAGGTGCGATCCCACTACTGATCAGCATGGGGGCTTTGACCTGCTCCGTCTCCGATCTGGGCCGGTTCACCCCTCCTTAGACGACCTGGTGGTCCCAAGCTCCCCCAGGAGCACCATATCGATACTGAACTTAGTGTGGACACCTGATCAACATAGTCCACTGCAGCCCAGAACCCCTGATCTCAAGCGATCCGCCAGCCTCAGCCTCCCAGGAGCTTGGATTACAGGCACGCGCCACTGCACCCGGCGAGAGCTGCAAGCATCAGCGCTGATACTCAATCTAGTGCTCACTGAGACCTCGAGCGGAGCACAGCACAAATTAGTTTTTAAACTTGGTACATTTTTACAAGTCACTGGTACTTTTGGATAGCTTTATTCTCCTAACAGATCATCAAAACGGTGCGTTTATAAATGTTTCAACATAATTTTAATCGAATCACAAAATCACTTTTTTCACCACCACACCTGATAGTTGTTTCATCTAGATACGCCATTCATGTTAAGTAATTGCCTTGCATAAAACCTTTGACATAATTTAACTATTACTGTCAAAATTAGCGTGTTAATACAGGCATCTTTATTATTATTATTTTTTTCAGTTCAACGCGTTAAAAATATTTAACGCAATTAACGCTGGGCGGAGCCAGGGCTTGCCACTCCATTCACAACTGCCGTTTCTGTCAATTTTCTCTTGACAAGAAGTGCATTTATTCAGTCACAGACCGTCTTTACAATCATGTCAAACCGGATACGTTTGAGACGCGCTCTCCAACTTCACTTCAGCGCCAGGCGCGAGTCAAACGAGTGCGTATACGATACTGTTATGGCAAGCCAAATTATTCATAAACACCTGCTCGGGCTTCTGATTGTACACTGTCACGTCAAAAGCATGCGATTTAACAGCAAAACGCGCATCCTTGAGTGTGCACTTTCATGAAGTCAACAACAACCTTCTTCGTGTTCTCCACATTCAGAGAGAGATTGTTGTCACTGGAGCACCTGGTCAGGCGGCTCACCCCGCTCCTGTAGTTTGTCTCATCTCTGTTGCTAATGAGACCCACCACAGTCGTGTCACCCGCTAACTTAAAGAAGAGTTTGAAGTTGTGTGACAGTGTGCAGTCAAGGGCCAGCAGAGTGAAGAGGAGGGGGCTTAGCACACATCCTTGGGGGGCCCCAGTGTTCAGTGTGATGGTGCTGGATGTGTTGCTGCCGACCTGTTGCCAGTTGCACAGCGAAGTGTTGATCCCCAGCTGGACCAGTTTGTGAATGAGCTGTTGAGGGATGATAGTGTTAAATGCTGAACTGAAGTCTATAAACAGAATTCTGACGTATGAGTCTTTTTTGTATAAATGTGTGAGTGCTGAGTGGAGGGCAGTGGCGATGGCATCATCGGTTGAGTGGTTGGACCGATATACAAACTGGTAGAGGTCCAGGGAGGGTCGTTGACTAGGACAATGACTAGCTGTTCAAAGCACTTCATGAGAATAGGAGTATGTGCAACTGGACGGTAGTCATTGAAGCAGGATGGAGACGGCTTCTTCAGGACTGGATTGATGATGGTAGTTTTGAATTTAAACACTCTTCGAAACATTTGGGCTAATTTAAGTAAGTCATTAAAATATATAACACTGTTCTAGTGGTGTTTTAGATATTTTAATATAAAAATTATACATATTGTGCCTTTAAAATTAAACCCAAAAGACTGAGTCTCACTGTATCGCTCAGGCTGCACTGCAGTGTCTATTCACAGGTGCGATCCCACTACTGATCAGCATGGGGGCTTTGACCTGCTCCGTCTCCGATCTGGGCCGGTTCACCCCTCCTTAGACGACCTGGTGGTCCCAAGCTCCCCCAGGAGCACCATATCGATACTGAACTTAGTGTGGACACCTGATCAACATAGTCCACTGCAGCCCAGAACCCCTGATCTCAAGCGATCTGCCAGCCTCAGCCTCCCAGGAGCTTGGATTACAGGCACGCACCACTGCACCCGGCGAGAGCTGCAAGCATCAGCGCTGATACTCAATCTAGTGCTCACTGAGACCTCGAGCGGAGCACAGCACAAATTAGTTTTTAAACTTGGTACATTTTTACAAGTCACTGGTACTTTTGGATAGCTTTATTCTCCTAACAGATCATCAAAACGGTGCGTTTATAAATGTTTCAACATATTTTTAATCGAATCACAAAATCACTTTTTTCACCACCACACATGATAGTTGTTTCATCTAGATACGCCATTCATGTTAAGTAATTGCCTTGCATAAAACCTTTGACATAATTTAACTATTACTGTCAAAATTAGCGTGTTAATACAGGCATCTTTATTATTATTATTTTTTTCAGTTCAACGCGTTAAAAATATTTAACGCAATTAACGCTGGGCGGAGCCAGGGCTTGCCACTCCATTCACAACTGCCGTTTCTGTCAATTTTCTCTTGACAAGAAGTGCATTTATTCAGTCACAGACCGTCTTTACAATCATGTCAAACCGGATACGTTTGAGATGCGCTCTCCAACTTCACTTCAGCGCCAGGCGCGAGTCAAACGAGTGCGTATACGATACTGTTATGGCAAGCCAAATTATTCATAAACACCTGCTCGGGCGTCTGATTGTACACTGTCACGTCAAAAGCATGCGATTTAACAGCAAAACGCGCATCCTTGAGTGTGCACTTTCATGAAGTCAACAACAACCTTCTTCGTGTTCTCCACATTCAGAGAGAGATTGTTGTCACTGGAGCACCTGGTCAGGCGGCTCACCCCGCTCCTGTAGTTTGTCTCATCTCTGTTGCTAATGAGACCCACCACAGTCGTGTCACCCGCTAACTTAAAGAAGAGTTTGAAGTTGTGTGACAGTGTGCAGTCAAGGGCCAGCAGAGTGAAGAGGAGGGGGCTTAGCACACATCCTTGGGGGGCCCCAGTGTTCAGTGTGATGGTGCTGGATGTGTTGCTGCCGACCTGTTGCCAGTTGCACAGCGAAATGTTGATCCCCAGCTGGACCAGTTTGTGAATGAGCTGTTGAGGGATGATAGTGTTAAATACTGAACTGAAGTCTATGAACAGAATTCTGACGTATGAGTCTTTTTTTGTCTAAATGTGTGAGTGCTGAGTGGAGGGCAGAGGCGATGGCATCATCGGTTGAGTGGTTAGACCGATATACAAACTGGTAGAGGTCCAGGGAGGGTCGTTGACTAGGACAATGACTAGCTGTTCAAAGCACTTCATGAGAATAGGAGTATGTGCAACTGGACGGTAGTCATTGAAGCAGGGTGGAGACGGCTTCTTCAGGACTGAATTGATGGTGGTAGTTTTGAATTTAAACATTCTTCGAAACATTTGGGCTAATTTAAGTAAGTCATTAAAATATGTAACACTGTTCTAGTGGTGTTTTAGATATTTTAATATAAAAATTATACATTTTGTGCCTTTAAAATTAAACCCAAAAGACTGAGTCTCACTGTATCGCTCAGGCTGCACTGCAGTGTCTATTCACAGGTGCGACCCCACTACTGATCAGCATGGGGGCTTTGACCTGCTCCGTCTCCGATCTGGGCCGGTTCACCCCTCCTTAGACGACCTGGTGGTCCCAAGCTCCCCCAGGAGAACCATATCGATACTGAACTTAGTGTGGACACCTGATCAACATAGTCCACTGCAGCCCAGAACCCCTGATCTCAAGCGATCCGCCAGCCTCAGCCTCCCAGGAGCTTGGATTACAGGCACGCGCCACTGCACCCGGCGAGAGCTGCAAGCATCAGCGCTGATACTCAATCTAGTGCTCACTGAGACCTCGAGCGCAGCACAGCACAAATTAGTTTTTAAACTTGGTACATTTTTACAAGTCACTGGTACTTTTGGATAGCTTTATTCTCCTAACAGATCATCAAAACGGTGCGTTTATAAATGTTTCAACATAATTTTAATCGAATCACAAAATCACTTTTTTCACCACCACACATGATAGTTGTTTCATCTAGATACGCCATTCATGTTAAGTAATTGCCTTGCATAAAACCTTTGACATAATTTAACTATTACTGTCAAAATTAGCGTGTTAATACAGGCATCTTTATTATTATTATTTTTTTCAGTTCAACACGTTAAAAATATTTAACGCAATTAACGCTGGGCGGAGCCAGGGCTTGCCACTCCATTCACAACTGCCGTTTCTGTCAATTTTCTCTTGACAAGAAGTGCATTTATTCAGTCACAGACCGTCTTTACAATCATGTCAAACCGGATACGTTTGAGACGCGCTCTCCAACTTCACTTCAGCGCCAGGCGCGAGTCAAACGAGTGCGTATACGATACTGTTATGGCAAGCCAAATTATTCATAAACACCTGCTCGGGCGTCTGATTGTACACTGTCACGTCAAAAGCATGCGATTTAACAGCAAAACGCGCATCCTTGAGTGTGCACTTTCATGAAGTCAACAACAACCTTCTTCGTGTTCTCCACATTCAGAGAGAGATTGTTGTCACTGGAGCACCTGGTCAGGCGGCTCACCCCGCTCCTGTAGTTTGTCTCATCTCTGTTGCTAATGAGACCCACCACAGTCGTGTCACCCGCTAACTTAAAGAAGAGTTTGAAGTTGTGTGACAGTGTGCAGTCAAGGGCCAGCAGAGTGAAGAGGAGGGGGCTTAGCACACATCCTTGGGGGGCCCCAGTGTTCAGTGTGATGGTGCTGGATGTGTTTCTGCCGACCTGTTGCCAATTGCACAGCGAAATGTTGATCCCCAGCTGGACCAGTTTGTGAATGAGCTGTTGAGGGATGATAGTGTTAAATGCTGAACTGAAGTCTATGAACAGAATTCTGACGTATGAGTCTTTTTTTTGTCTAAATGTGTGAGTGCTGAGTGGAGGGCAGTGGCGATGGCATCATCGGTTGAGTGGTTAGACCGATATACAAACTGGTAGAGGTCCAGGGAGGGTCGTTGACTAGGACAATGACTAGCTGTTCAAAGCACTTCATGAGAATAGGAGTATGTGCAACTGGACGGTAGTCATTGAAGCAGGATGGAGATGGCTTCTTCAGGACTGGATTGATGGTGGTAGTTTTGAATTTAAACATTCTTCGAAACATTTGGGCTAATTTAAGTAAGTCATTAAAATATATAACACTGTTCTAGTGGTGTTTTAGATATTTTAATATAAAAATTATACATATTGTGCCTTTAAAATTAAACCCAAAAGACTGAGTCTCACTGTATCGCTCAGGCTGCACTGCAGTGTCTATTCACAGGTGCAACCCCAGTACTGATCAGCACGGGGGCTTTGACATGCTCCGTCTCCGATCTGGGCCGGTTCACCCCTCCTTAGACGACCTGGTGGTCCCAAGCTCTCCCAGGAGCACCATATCGATACTGAACTTAGTGTGGACACCTGATCAACATAGTCTACTGCAGCCCAGAACCCCTGATCTCAAGCGATCCGCCAGCCTCAGCCTCCCAGGAGCTTGGATTACAGGCACGCGCCACTGCACCCGGCGAGAGCTGCAAGCATCAGCGCTGATACTCAATCTAGTGCTCACTGAGACCTCGAGCGGAGCACAGCACAAATTAGTTTTTAAACTTGGTACATTTTTACAAGTCACTGGTACTTTTGGATAGCTTTATTCTCCTAACAGATCATCAAAACGGTGCGTTTATAAATGTTTCAACATAATTTTAATCGAATCACAAAATCACTTTTTTCACCACCACACCTGATAGTTGTTTCATCTAGATACGCCATTCATGTTAAGTAATTGCCTTGCATAAAACCTTTGACATAATTTAACTATTACTGTCAAAATTAGCGTGTTAATACAGGTATCTTTATTATTATTATTTTTTTCAGTTCAACGCGTTAAAAATATTTAACGCAATTAACGCTGGGCGGAGCCAGGGCTTGCCACTCCATTCACAACTGCCGTTTCTGTCAATTTTCTCTTGACAAGAAGTGCATTTATTCAGTCACAGACCGTCTTTACAATCATGTCAAACCGGATACGTTTGAGACGCGCTCTCCAACTTCACTTCAGCGCCAGGCGCGAGTCAAACGAGTGCGTATACGATACTGTTATGGCAAGCCAAATTATTCATAAACACCTGCTCGGGCGTCTGATTGTACACTGTCACGTCAAAAGCATGCGATTTAACAGCAAAACGCGCATCCTTGAGTGTGCACTTTCATGAAGTCAACAACAACCTTCTTCGTGTTCTCCACATTCAGAGAGAGATTGTTGTCACTGGAGCACCTGGTCAGGCGGCTCACCCCGCTCCTGTAGTTTTTCTCATCTCTGTTGCTAATGAGACCCACCACAGTCGTGTCACCCGCTAACTTAAAGAAGAGTTTGAAGTTGTGTGACAGTGTGCAGTCAAGGGCCAGCAGAGTGAAGAGGAGGGGGCTTAGCACACATCCTTGGGGGGCCCCAGTGTTCAGTGTGATGGTGCTGGATGTGTTGCTGCCGACCTGTTGCCAGTTGCACAGCGAAATGTTGATCCCCAGCTGGACCAGTTTGTGAATGAGCTGTTGAGGGATGATAGTGTTAAATACTGAACTGAAGTCTATGAACAGAATTCTGACGTATGAGTCTTTTTTTGTCTAAATGTGTGAGTGCGGAGTGGAGGGCAGTGGCGATGGCATCATCGGTTGAGTGGTTAGACCGATATACAAACTGGTAGAGGTCCAGGGAGGGTCGTTGACTAGGACAATGACTAGCTGTTCAAAGCACTTCATGAGAATAGGAGTATGTGCAACTGGACGGTAGTCATTGAAGCAGGATGGAGACGGCTTCTTCAGGACTGAATTGATGGTGGTAGTTTTGAATTTAAACATTCTTCGAAACATTTGGGCTAATTTAAGTAAGTCATTAAAATATGTAACACTGTTCTAGTGGTGTTTTAGATATTTTAATATAAAAATTATACATATTGTGCCTTTAAAATTAAACCCAAAAGACTGAGTCTCACTGTATCGCTCAGGCTGCACTGCAGTGTCTATTCACAGGTGCAACCCCACTACTGATCAGCATGGGGGCTTTGACCTGCTCTGTCTCCGATCTGGGCCGGTTCACCCCTCCTTAGACGACCTGGTGGTCCCAAGCTCCCCCAGGAGAACCATATCGATACTGAACTTAGTGTGGACACCTGATCAACATAGTCCACTGCAGCCCAGAACCCCTGATCTCAAGCGATCCGCCAGCCTCAGCCTCCCAGGAGCTTGGATTACAGGCACGCGCCACTGCACCCGGCGAGAGCTGCAAGCATCAGCGCTGATACTCAATCTAGTGCTCACTGAGACCTCGAGCGCAGCACAGCACAAATTAGTTTTTAAACTTGGTACATTTTTACAAGTCACTGGTACTTTTGGATAGCTTTATTCTCCTAACAGATCATCAAAACGGTGCGTTTATAAATGTTTCAACATAATTTTAATTGAATCACAAAATCACTTTTTTCACCACCACACATGATAGTTGTTTCATCTAGATACGCCATTCATGTTAAGTAATTGCCTTGCATAAAACCTTTGACATAATTTAACTATTACTGTCAAAATTAGCGTGTTAATACAGGCATCTTTATTATTATTATTTTTTTCAGTTCAACACGTTAAAAATATTTAACGCAATTAACGCTGGGCGGAGCCAGGGCTTGCCACTCCATTCACAACTGCCGTTTCTGTCAATTTTCTCTTGACAAGAAGTGCATTTATTCAGTCACAGACCGTCTTTACAATCATGTCAAACCGGATACGTTTGAGACGCGCTCTCCAACTTCACTTCAGCGCCAGGCGCGAGTCAAACGAGTGCGTATACGATACTGTTATGGCAAGCCAAATTATTTATAAACACCTGCTCGGGCGTCTGATTGTACACTGTCACGTCAAAAGCATGCGATTTAACAGCAAAACGCGCATCCTTGAGTGTGCACTTTCATGAAGTCAACAACAACCTTCTTCGTGTTCTCCACATTCAGAGAGAGATTGTTGTCACTGGAGCACCTGGTCAGGCGGCTCACCCTGCTCCTGTAGTTTGTCTCATCTCTGTTGCTAATGAGACCCACCACAGTCGTGTCACCCGCTAACTTAAAGAAGAGTTTGAAGTTGTGTGACAGTGTGCAGTCAAGGGCCAGCAGAGTGAAGAGGAGGGGGCTTAGCACACATCCTTGGGGGGCCCCAGTGTTCAGTGTGATGGTGCTGGATGTGTTGCTGCCGACCTGTTGCCAGTTGCACAGCGAAGTGTTGATCCCCAGCTGGACCAGTTTGTGAATGAGCTGTTGAGGGATGATAGTGTTAAATGCTGAACTGAAGTCTATAAACAGAATTCTGACGTATGAGTCTTTTTTGTATAAATGTGTGAGTGCTGAGTGGAGGGCAGTGGCGATGGCATCATCGGTTGAGTGGTTAGACCGATATACAAACTGGTAGAGGTCCAGGGAGGGTCGTTGACTAGGACAATGACTAGCTGTTCAAAGCACTTCATGAGAATAGGAGTATGTGCAACTGGACGGTAGTCATTGAAGCAGGATGGAGACGGCTTCTTCAGGACTGGATTGATGATGGTAGTTTTGAATTTAAACACTCTTCGAAACATTTGGGCTAATTTAAGTAAGTCATTAAAATATATAACACTGTTCTAGTGGTGTTTTAGATATTTTAATATAAAAATTATACATATTGTGCCTTTAAAATTAAACCCAAAAGACTGAGTCTCACTGTATCGCTCAGGCTGCACTGCAGTGTCTATTCACAGGTGCGACCCCACTACTGATCAGCATGGGGGCTTTGACCTGCTCCGTCTCCGATCTGGGCCGGTTCACCCCTCCTTAGACGACCTGGTGGTCCCAAATTCCCCCAGGAGCACCATATCGATACTGAACTTAGTGTGGACACCTGATCAACATAGTCCACTGCAGCCCAGAACCCCTGATCTCAAGCGATCCGCCAGCCTCAGCCTCCCAGGAGCTTGGATTACAGGCACGCACCACTGCACCCGGCGAGAGCTGCAAGCATCAGCGCTGATACTCAATCTAGTGCTCACTGAGACCTCGAGCGCAGCACAGCACAAATTAGTTTTTAAACTTGGTACATTTTTACAAGTCACTGGTACTTTTGGATAGCTTTATTCTCCTAACAGATCATCAAAACGGTGCGTTTATAAATGTTTCAACATAATTTTAATCGAATCACAAAATCACTTTTTTCACCACCACACCTGATAGTTGTTTCATCTAGATACGCCATTCATGTTAAGTAATTGCCTTGCATAAAACCTTTGACATAATTTAACTATTACTGTCAAAATTAGCGTGTTAATACAGGCATCTTTATTATTATTATTTTTTTCAGTTCAACGCGTTAAAAATATTTAACGCAATTAACGCTGGGCGGAGCCAGGGCTTGCCACTCCATTCACAACTGCCGTTTCTGTCAATTTTCTCTTGACAAGAAGTGCATTTATTCAGTCACAGACCGTCTTTACAATCATGTCAAACCGGATACGTTTGAGACGCGCTCTCCAACTTCACTTCAGCGCCAGGCGCGAGTCAAACGAGTGCGTATACGATACTGTTATGGCAAGCCAAATTATTCAAAAACATACCTGCTCGGGCGTCTGATTGTACACTGTCACATCAAAAGCATGCGATTTAACAGCAAAACGCGCATCCTTGAGTGTGCACTTTCATGAAGTCAACAACAACCTTCTTCGTGTTCTCCACATTCAGAGAGAGATTGTTGTCACTGGAGCACCTGGTCAGGCGGCTCACCCCGCCCCTGTAGTTTGTCTCATCTCTGTTGCTAATGAGACCCACCACAGTCGTGTCACCCGCTAACTTAAAGAAGAGTTTGAAGTTGTGTGACAGTGTGCAGTCAAAGGCCAGCAGAGTGAAGAGGAGGGGGCTTAGCACACATCCTTGGGGGGCCCCAGTGTTCAGTGTGATGGTGCTGGATGTGTTGCTGCCGACCTGTTGCCAATTGCACAGCGAAATGTTGATCCCCAGCTGGACCAGTTTGTGAATGAGCTGTTGAGGGATGATAGTGTTAAATGCTGAACTGAAGTCTATGAACAGAATTCTGACGTATGAGTCTTTTTTTGTCTAAATGTGTGAGTGCTGAGTGGAGGGCAGTGGCGATGGCATCATCGGTTGAGTGGTTAGACCGATATACAAACTGGTAGAGGTCCAGGGAGGGTCGTTGACTAGGACAATGACTAGCTGTTCAAAGCACTTCATGAGAATAGGAGTATGTGCAACTGGACGGTAGTCATTGAAGCAGGGTGGAGACGGCTTCTTCAGGACTGAATTGATGGTGGTAGTTTTGAATTTAAACATTCTTCGAAACATTTGGGCTAATTTAAGTAAGTCATTAAAATATGTAACACTGTTCTAGTGGTGTTTTAGATATTTTAATATAAAAATTATACATATTGTGCCTTTAAAATTAAACCCAAAAGACTGAGTCTCACTGTATCGCTCAGGCTGCACTGCAGTGTCTATTCACAGGTGCGACCCCACTACTGATCAGCATGGGGGCTTTGACCTGCTCCGTCTCCGATCTGGGCCGGTTCACCCCTCCTTAGACGACCTGGTGGTCCCAAGCTCCCCCAGGAGAACCATATCGATACTGAACTTAGTGTGGACACCTGATCAACATAGTCCACTGCAGCCCAGAACCCCTGATCTCAAGCGATCCGCCAGCCTCAGCCTCCCAGGAGCTTGGATTACAGGCACGCGCCACTGCACCCGGCGAGAGCAGGATGGAGATGGCTTCTTCAGGACTGGATTGATGGTGGTAGTTTTGAATTTAAACATTCTTCGAAACATTTGGGCTAATTTAAGTAAGTCATTAAAATATATAACACTGTTCTAGTGGTGTTTTAGATATTTTAATATAAAAATTATACATATTGTGCCTTTAAAATTAAACCCAAAAGACTGAGTCTCACTGTATCGCTCAGGCTGCACTGCAGTGTCTATTAACAGGTGCAACCCCAGTACTGATCAGCACGGGGGCTTTGACCTGCTCCGTCAGCTGCAAGCATCTGCAAGCATCAGCGCTGATACTCAATCTAGTGCTCACTGAGACCTCGAGCGGAGCACAGCACAAATTAGTTTTTAAACTTGGTACATTTTTACAAGTCACTGGTACTTTTGGATAGCTTTATTCTCCTAACAGATCATCAAAACGGTGCGTTTATAAATGTTTCAACATAATTTTAATCGAATCACAAAATCACTTTTTTCACCACCACACCTGATAGTTGTTTCATCTAGATACGCCATTCATGTTAAGTAATTGCCTTGCATAAAACCTTTGACATAATTTAACTATTACTGTCAAAATTAGCGTGTTAATACAGGCATCTTTATTATTATTATTTTTTTCAGTTCAACGCGTTAAAAATATTTAACGCAATTAACGCTGGGCGGAGCCAGGGCTTGCCACTCCATTCACAACTGCCGTTTCTGTCAATTTTCTCTTGACAAGAAGTGCATTTATTCAGTCACAGACCGTCTTTACAATCATGTCAAACCGGATACGTTTGAGACGCGCTCTCCAACTTCACTTCAGCGCCAGGCGCGAGTCAAACGAGTGCGTATACGATACTGTTATGGCAAGCCATATTATTCATAAACACCTGCTCGGGCGTCTGATTGTACACTGTCACGTCAAAAGCATGCGATTTAACAGCAAAACGCGCATCCTTGAGTGTGCACTTTCATGAAGTCAACAACAACCTTCTTCGTGTTCTCCACATTCAGAGAGAGATTGTTGTCACTGGAGCACCTGGTCAGGCGGCTCACCCCGCTCCTGTAGTTTGTCTCATCTCTGTTGCTAATGAGACCCACCACAGTCGTGTCACCCGCTAACTTAAAGAAGAGTTTGAAGTTGTGTGACAGTGTGCAGTCAAGGGCCAGCAGAGTGAAGAGGAGGGGGCTTAGCACACATCCTTGGGGGGCCCCAGTGTTCAGTGTGATGGTGCTGGATGTGTTGCTGCCGACCTGTTGCCAGTTGCACAGCGAAATGTTGATCCCCAGCTGGACCAGTTTGTGAATGAGCTGTTGAGGGATGATAGTGTTAAATACTGAACTGAAGTCTATGAACAGAATTCTGACGTATGAGTCTTTTTTTGTCTAAATGTGTGAGTGCGGAGTGGAGGGCAGTGGCGATGGCATCATCGGTTGAGTGGTTAGACCGATATACAAACTGGTAGAGGTCCAGGGAGGGTCGTTGACTAGGACAATGACTAGCTGTTCAAAGCACTTCATGAGAATAGGAGTATGTGCAACTGGACGGTAGTCATTGAAGCAGGATGGAGACGGCTTCTTCAGGACTGAATTGATGGTGGTAGTTTTGAATTTAAACATTCTTCGAAACATTTGGGCTAATTTAAGTAAGTCATTAAAATATGTAACACTGTTCTAGTGGTGTTTTAGATATTTTAATATAAAAATTATACATATTGTGCCTTTAAAATTAAACCCAAAAGACTGAGTCTCACTGTATCGCTCAGGCTGCACTGCAGTGTCTATTCACAGGTGCAACCCCACTACTGATCAGCATGGGGGCTTTGACCTGCTCCGTCTCCGATCTGGGCCGGTTCACCCCTCCTTAGACGACCTGGTGGTCCCAAGCTCCCCCAGGAGAACCATATCGATACTGAACTTAGTGTGGACACCTGATCAACATAGTCCACTGCAGCCCAGAACCCCTGATCTCAAGCGATCCGCCAGCCTCAGCCTCCCAGGAGCTTGGATTACAGGCACACACCACTGCACCCGGCGAGAGCTGCAAGCATCAGCGCTGATACTCAATCTAGTGCTCACTGAGACCTCGAGCGCAGCACAGCACAAATTAGTTTTTAAACTTGGTACATTTTTACAAGTCACTGGTACTTTTGGATAGCTTTATTCTCCTAACAGATCATCAAAACGGTGCGTTTATAAATGTTTCAACATAATTTTAATCGAATCACAAAATCACTTTTTTCACCACCACACCTGATAGTTGTTTCATCTAGATACGCCATTCATGTTAAGTAATTGCCTTGCATAAAACCTTTGACATAATTTAACTATTACTGTCAAAATTAGCGTGTTAATACAGGCATCTTTATTATTATTATTTTTTTCAGTTCAACGCGTTAAAAATATTTAACGCAATTAACGCTGGGCGGAGCCAGGGCTTGCCACTCCATTCACAACTGCCGTTTCTGTCAATTTTCTCTTGACAAGAAGTGCATTTATTCAGTCACAGACCGTCTTTACAATCATGTCAAACCGGATACGTTTGAGACGCGCTCTCCAACTTCACTTCAGCGCCAGGCGCGAGTCAAACGAGTGCGTATACGATACTGTTATGGCAAGCCAAATTATTCATAAACACCTGCTCGGGCGTCTGATTGTACACTGTCACATCAAAAGCATGCGATTTAACAGCAAAACGCGCATCCTTGAGTGTGCACTTTCATGAAGTCAACAACAACCTTCTTCGTGTTCTCCACATTCAGAGAGAGATTGTTGTCACTGGAGCACCTGGTCAGGCGGCTCACCCCGCCCCTGTAGTTTGTCTCATCTCTGTTGCTAATGAGACCCACCACAGTCGTGTCACCCGCTAACTTAAAGAAGAATTATACATATTGTGCCTTTAAAATTAAACCCAAAAGACTGAGTCTCACTGTATCGCTCAGGCTGCACTGCAGTGTCTATTCACAGGTGCAACCCCACTACTGATCAGCATGGGGGCTTTGACCTGCTCCGTCTCCGATCTGGGCCGGTTCACCCCTCCTTAGACGACCTGGTGGTCCCAAGCTCCCCCAGGAGAACCATATCGATACTGAACTTAGTGTGGACACCTGATCAACATAGTCCACTGCAGCCCAGAACCCCTGATCTCAAGCGATCCGCCAGCCTCAGCCTCCCAGGAGCTTGGATTACAGGCACACACCACTGCACCCGGCGAGAGCTGCAAGCATCAGCGCTGATACTCAATCTAGTGCTCACTGAGACCTCGAGCGCAGCACAGCACAAATTAGTTTTTAAACTTGGTACATTTTTACAAGTCACTGGTACTTTTGGATAGCTTTATTCTCCTAACAGATCATCAAAACGGTGCGTTTATAAATGTTTCAACATAATTTTAATCGAATCACAAAATCACTTTTTTCACCACCACACCTGATAGTTGTTTCATCTAGATACGCCATTCATGTTAAGTAATTGCCTTGCATAAAACCTTTGACATAATTTAACTATTACTGTCAAAATTAGCGTGTTAATACAGGCATCTTTATTATTATTATTTTTTTCAGTTCAACGCGTTAAAAATATTTAACGCAATTAACGCTGGGCGGAGCCAGGGCTTGCCACTCCATTCACAACTGCCGTTTCTGTCAATTTTCTCTTGACAAGAAGTGCATTTATTCAGTCACAGACCGTCTTTACAATCATGTCAAACCGGATACGTTTGAGACGCGCTCTCCAACTTCACTTCAGCGCCAGGCGCGAGTCAAACGAGTGCGTATACGATACTGTTATGGCAAGCCAAATTATTCATAAACACCTGCTCGGGCGTCTGATTGTACACTGTCACATCAAAAGCATGCGATTTAACAGCAAAACGCGCATCCTTGAGTGTGCACTTTCATGAAGTCAACAACAACCTTCTTCGTGTTCTCCACATTCAGAGAGAGATTGTTGTCACTGGAGCACCTGGTCAGGCGGCTCACCCCGCCCCTGTAGTTTGTCTCATCTCTGTTGCTAATGAGACCCACCACAGTCGTGTCACCCGCTAACTTAAAGAAGAGTTTGAAGTTGTGTGACAGTGTGCAGTCAAAGGCCAGCAGAGTGAAGAGGAGGGGGCTTAGCACACATCCTTGGGGGGCCCCAGTGTTCAGTGTGATGGTGCTGGATGTGTTGCTGCCGACCTGTTGCCAATTGCACAGCGAAATGTTGATCCCCAGCTGCGCCAGTTTGTGAATGAGCTGTTGAGGGATGATAGTGTTAAATGCTGAACTGAAGTCTATGAACAGAATTCTGACGTATGAGTCTTTTTTGTCTAAATGTGTGATTTATGAGTGGAGGGCAGTGGCGATGGCATCATCGGTTAAGTGGTTAGACCGATATACAAACTGGTAGAGGTCCAGGGAGGGTCGTTGACTAGGACAATGACTAGCTGTTCAAAGCACTTCATGAGAATAGGAGTATGTGCAACTGGACGGTAGTCATTGAAGCAGGATGGAGACGTCTTCTTCAGGACTGGATTGATGGTGGTAGTTTTGAATTTAAACATTCTTCGAAACATTTGGGCTAATTTAAGTAAGTCATTAAAATATACAACACTGTTCTAGTGGTGTTTTAGATATTTTAATATAAAAATTATACATATTGTGCCTTTAAAATTAAACCCAAAAGACTGAGTCTCACTGTATCGCTCAGGCTGCACTGCAGTGTCTATTCACAGGTGCAACCCCACTACTGATCAGCACGGGGGCTTTGACCTGCTCCGTCTCCGATCTGGGCCGGTTCACCCCTCCTTAGACGACCTGGTGGTCCCAAGCTCTCCCAGGAGCACCATATCGATACTGAACTTAGTGTGGACACCTGATCAACATAGTCCACTGCAGCCCAGAACCCCTGATCTCAAGCGATCCGCCAGCCTCAGCCTCCCAGGAGCTTGGATTACAGGCACGCGCCACTGCACCCGGCGAGAGCTGCAAGCATCAGCGCTGATACTCAATCTAGTGCTCACTGAGACCTCGAGCGCAGCACAGCACAAATTAGTTTTTAAACTTGGTAAATTTTTACAAGTCACTGGTACTTTTGGATAGCTTTATTCTCCTAACAGATCATCAAAACGGTGCGTTTATAAATGTTTCAACATAATTTTAATCGAATCACAAAATCACTTTTTTCACCACCACACATGATAGTTGTTTCATCTAGATACGCCATTCATGTTAAGTAATTGCCTTGCATAAAACCTTTGACATAATTTAACTATTACTGTCAAAATTAGCGTGTTAATACAGGCATCTTTATTATTATTATTTTTTTCAGTTCAACACGTTAAAAATATTTAACGCAATTAACGCTGGGCGGAGCCAGGGCTTGCCACTCCATTCACAACTGCCGTTTCTGTCAATTTTCTCTTGACAAGAAGTGCATTTATTCAGTCACAGACCGTCTTTACAATCATGTCAAACCGGATACGTTTGAGACGCGATCTCCAACTTCACTTCAGCGCCAGGCGCGAGTCAAACGAGTGCGTATACGATACTGTTATGGCAAGCCAAATTATTCATAAACACCTGCTCGGGCGTCTGATTGTACACTGTCACGTCAAAAGCATGCGATTTAACAGCAAAACGCGCATCCTTGAGTGTGCACTTTCATGAAGTCAACAACAACCTTCTTCGTGTTCTCCACATTCAGAGAGAGATTGTTGTCACTGGAGCACCTGGTCAGGCGGCTCACCCCGCTCCTGTAGTTTGTCTCATCTCTGTTGCTAATGAGACCCACCACAGTCGTGTCACCCGCTAACTTAAAGAAGAGTTTGAAGTTGTGTGACAGTGTGCAGTCAAGGGCCAGCAGAGTGAAGAGGGGGGGGCTTAGCACACATCCTTGGGGGTCCCCAGTGTTCAGTGTGATGGTGCTGGATGTGTTTCTGCCGACCTGTTGCCAGTTGCACAGCGAAATGTTGATCCCCAGCTGGACCAGTTTGTGAATGAGCTGTTGAGGGATGATAATGTTAAATGCTGAACTGAAGTCTATGAACAGAATTCTGACGTATGAGTCTTTTTTTTTGTCTAAATGTGTGAGTGCTGAGTGGAGGGCAGTGGCGATGGCATCATCGGTTGAGTGGTTAGACCGATATACAAACTGGTAGAGGTCCAGGGAGGGTCGTTGACTAGGACAATGACTAGCTGTTCAAAGCACTTCATGAGAATAGGAGTATGTGCAACTGGACGGTAGTCATTGAAGCAGGATGGAGACGGCTTCTTCAGGACTGGATTGATGGTGGTAGTTTTGAATTTAAACATTCTTCGAAACATTTGGGCTAATTTAAGTAAGTCATTAAAATATATAACACTGTTCTAGTGGTGTTTTAGATATTTTAATATAAAAATTATACATATTGTGCCTTTAAAATTAAACCCAAAAGACTGAGTCTCACTGTATCGCTCAGGCTGCACTGCAGTGTCTATTCACAGGTGCAACCCCAGTACTGATCAGCACGGGGGCTTTGACCTGCTCCGTCTCCGATCTGGGCCGGTTCACCCCTCCTTAGACGACCTGGTGGTCCCAAGCTCTCCCAGGAGCACCATATCGATACTGAACTTAGTGTGGACACCTGATCAACATAGTCTACTGCAGCCCAGAACCCCTGATCTCAAGCGATCCGCCAGCCTCAGCCTCCCAGCAGCTTGGATTACAGGCGCGCGCCACTGCACCCAACGAGAGCTGCAAGCATCAGCGCTGATACTCAATCTAGTGCTCACTGAGACCTCGAGCGCAGCACAGCACAAATTAGTTTTTAAACTTGGTACAATTTTACAAGTCACTGGTACTTTTGGATAGCTTTATTCTCCTAACAGATCATCAAAACGGTGCGTTTATAAATGTTTCAACATAATTTTAATCGAATCACAAAATCACTTTTTTCACCACCACACCTGATAGTTGTTTCATCTAGATACGCCATTCATGTTAAGTAATTGCCTTGCATAAAACCTTTGACATAATTTAACTATTACTGTCAAAATTAGCATGTTAATACAGGCATCTTTATTATTATTATTTTTTTCAGTTCAACGAATTAAAAATATTTAACGCAATTAACGCTGGGCGGAGCCAGGGCTTGCCACTCCATTCACAACTGCCGTTTCTGTCAATTTTCTCTTGACAAGAAGTGCATTTATTCAGTCACAGACCGTCTTTACAATCATGTCAAACCGGATACGTTTGAGACGCGCTCTCCAACTTCACTTCAGCGCCAGGCGCGAGTCAAACGAGTGCGTATACGATACTGTTATGGCAAGCCAAATTATTCATAAACACCTGCTCGGTCGTCTGATTGTACACTGTCACGTCAAAAGCATGCGATTTAACAGCAAAACGCGCATCCTTGAGTGTGCACTTTCATGAAGTCAACAACAACCTTCTTCGTGTTCTCCACATTCAGAGAGAGATTGTTGTCACTGGAGCACCTGGTCAGGCGGCTCACCCCGCTCCTGTAGTTTGTCTCATCTCTGTTGCTAATGAGACCCACCACAGTCGTGTCACCCGCTAACTTAAAGAAGAGTTTGAAGTTGTGTGACAGTGTGCAGTCAAGGGCCAGCAGAGTGAAGAGGAGGGGGCTTAGCACACATCCTTGGGGGGCCCCAGTGTTCAGTGTGATGGTGCTGGATGTGTTGCTGCCGACCTGTTGCCAGTTGCACAGCGAAATGTTGATCCCCAGCTGGACCAGTTTGTGAATGAGCTGTTGAGGGATGATAGTGTTAAATGCTGAACTGAAGTCTATGAACAGAATTCTGACGTATGAGTCTTTTTTGTCTAAATGTGTGAGTGCTGAGTGGAGGGCAGTGGCGATGGCATCATCGGTTGAGTGGTTAGACCGATATACAAACTGGTAGAGGTCCAGGGAGGGTCGTTGACTAGGACAATGACTAGCTGTTCAAAGCACTTCATGAGAATAGGAGTATGTGCAACTGGACGGTAGTCATTGAAGCAGGATGGAGACGGCTTCTTCAGGACTGGATTGATGGTGGTAGTTTTGAATTTAAACATTCTTCGAAACATTTGGGCTAATTTAAGTAAGTCATTAAAATATGTAACACTGTTCTAGTGGTGTTTTAGATATTTTAATATAAAAATTATACATATTGTGCCTTTAAAATTAAACCCAAAAGACTGAGTCTCACTGTATCGCTCAGGCTGCACTGCAGTGTCTATTCACAGGTGCGACCCCACTACTGATCAGCATGGGGGCTTTGACCTGCTCCGTCTCCGATCTGGGCCGGTTCACCCCTCCTTAGACAACCTGGTGGTCCCAAGCTCCCCCAGGAGCACCATATCAATACTGAACTTAGTGTGGACACCTGATCAACATAGTCCACTGCAGCCCAGAACCCCTGATCTCAAGCGATCCGCCAGCCTCAGCCTCCCAGGAGCTTGGATTACAGGCACGCGCCACTGCACCCGGCGAGAGCTGCAAGCATCAGCGCTGATACTCAATCTAGTGCTCACTGAGACCTCGAGCGCAGCACAGCACAAATTAGTTTTTAAACTTGGTACATTTTTACAAGTCACTGGTACTTTTGGATAGCTTTATTCTCCTAACAGATCATCAAAACGGTGCGTTTATAAATGTTTCAACATAATTTTAATCGAATCACAAAATCACTTTTTCACCACCACACCTGATAGTTGTTTCATCTAGATATGCCATTCATGTTAAGTAATTGCCTTGCATAAAACCTTTGACATAATTTAACTATTACTGTCAAAATTAGCGTGTTAATACAGGCATCTTTATTATTATTATTTTTTTCAGTTCAACGCGTTAAAAATATTTTACGCAATTAACGCTGGGCGGAGCCAGGGCTTGCCACTCCATTCACAACTGCCGTTTCTGTCAATTTTCTCTTGACAAGAAGTGCATTTATTCAGTCACAGACCGTCTTTACAATCATGTCAAACCGGATACGTTTGAGACGCGCTCTCCAACTTCACTTCAGCGCCAGGCGCGAGTCAAACGAGTGCGTATACGATACTGTTATGGCAAGCCAAATTATTCATAAACACCTGCTCGGGCGTCTGATTGTACACTGTCACGTCAAAAGCATGCGATTTAACAGCAAAACGCGCATCCTTGAGTGTGCACTTTCATGAAGTCAACAACAACCTTCTTCGTGTTCTCCACATTCAGAGAGAGATTGTTGTCACTGGAGCACCTAGTCAGGCGGCTCACCCCGCTCCTGTAGTTTGTCTCATCTCTGTTGCTAATGAGACCCACCACAGTCGTGTCACCCGCTAACTTAAAGAAGAGTTTGAAGTTGTGTGACAGTGTGCAGTCGAGGGCCAGCAGAGTGAAGAGGAGGGGGCTTAGCACACATCCTTGGGGGGCCCCAGTGTTCAGTGTGATGGTGCTGGATGTGTTTCTGCCGACCTGTTGCCAGTTGCACAGCGAAATGTTGATCCCCAGCTGGACCAGTTTGTGAATGAGCTGTTGAGGGATGATAGTGTTAAATGCTGAACTGAAGTCTATGAACAGAATTCTGACGTATGAGTCTTTTTTTGTCTAAATGTGTGAGTGCTGAGTGGAGGACAGTGGCGATGGCATCATCGGTTGAGTGGTTAGACCGATATACAAACTGGTAGAGGTCCAGGGAGGGTCGTTGACTAGGACAATGACTAGCTGTTCAAAGCACTTCATGAGAATAGGAGTATGTGCAACTGGACGGTAGTCATTGAAGCAGGATGGAGACGGCTTCTTCAGGACTGGATTGATGGTGGTAGTTTTGAATTTAAACATTCTTTTAAACATTTGGGCTAATTTAAGTAAGTCATTAAAATATATAACACTGTTCTAGTGGTGTTTTAGATATTTTAATATAAAAATTATACATATTGTGCCTTTAAAATTAAACCCAAAAGACTGAGTCTCACTGTATCGCTCAGGCTGCACTGCAGTGTCTATTCACAGGTGCAACCCCACTACTGATCAGCACGGGGGCTTTGACCTGCTCCGTCTCCGATCTGGCCCGGTTCACCCCTCCTTAGACAACCTGGTGGTCCCAAGCTCTCCCAGGAGCACCATATCGATACTGAACTTAGTGTGGACACCTGATCAACATAGTCTACTGCAGCCCAGAACCCCTGATCTCAAGCGATCCGCCAGCCTCAGCCTCCCAGCAGCTTGGATTACAGGCGCGCGCCACTGCACCCGACGAGAGCTGCAAACATCAGCGCTGATACTCAATCTAGTGCTCACTGAGACCTCGAGCGCAGCACAGCACAAATTAGTTTTTAAACTTGGTACAATTTTACAAGTCACTGGTACTTTTGGATAGCTTTATTCTCCTAACAGATCATCAAAACGGTGCGTTTATAAATGTTTCAACATAATTTTAATCGAATCACAAAATCACTTTTTTCACCACCACACCTGATAGTTGTTTCATCTAGATACGCCATTCATGTTAAGTAATTGCCTTGCATAAAACCTTTGACATAATTTAACTATTACTGTCAAAATTAGCATGTTAATACAGGCATCTTTATTATTATTTTTTTTTTCAGTTCAACGAATTAAAAATATTTAACGCAATTAACGCTGGGCGGAGCCAGGGCTTGCCACTCCATTCACAACTGCCGTTTCTGTCAATTTTCTCTTGACAAGAAGTGCATTTATTCAGTCACAGACCGTCTTTACAATCATGTCAAACCGGATACGTTTGAGACGCGCTCTCCAACTTCACTTCAGCGCCAGGCGCGAGTCAAACGAGTGCGTATACGATACTGTTATGGCAAGCCAAATTATTCATAAACACCTGCTCGGTCGTCTGATTGTACACTGTCACGTCAAAAGCATGCGATTTAACAGCAAAACGCGCATCCTTGAGTGTGCACTTTCATGAAGTCAACAACAACCTTCTTCGTGTTCTCCACATTCAGAGAGAGATTGTTGTCACTGGAGCACCTGGTCAGGCGGCTCACCCCGCTCCTGTAGTTTGTCTCATCTCTGTTGCTAATGAGACCCACCACAGTCGTGTCACCCGCTAACTTAAAGAAGAGTTTGAAGTTGTGTGACAGTGTGCAGTCAAGGGCCAGCAGAGTGAAGAGGAGGGGGCTTAGCACACATCCTTGGGGGGCCCCAGTGTTCAGTGTGATGGTGCTGGATGTGTTTCTGCCGACCTGTTGCCAGTTGCACAGCGAAATGTTGATCCCCAGCTGGACCAGTTTGTGAATGAGCTGTTGAGGGATGATAGTGTTAAATGCTGAACTGAAGTCTATGAACAGAATTCTGACGTATGAGTCTTTTTTTGTCTAAATGTGTGAGTGCTGAGTGGAGGGCAGTGGCGATGGCATCATCGGTTGAGTGGTTAGACCGATATACAAACTGGTAGAGGTCCAGGGAGGGTCGTTGACTAGGACAATGACTAGCTGTTCAAAGCACTTCATGAGAATAGGAGTATGTGCAACTGGACGGTAGTCATTGAAGCAGGATGGAGACGGCTTCTTCAGGACTGGATTGATGGTGGTAGTTTTGAATTTAAACATTCTTCGAAACATTTGGGCTAATTTAAGTAAGTCATTAAAATATATAACACTGTTCTAGTGGTGTTTTAGATATTTTAATATAAAAATTATACATATTGTGCCTTTAAAATTAAACCCAAAAGACTGAGTCTCACTGGTACTTTTGGATAGCTTTATTCTCCTAACAGATCATCAAAACGGTGCGTTTATAAATGTTTCAACATAATTTTAATCGAATCACAAAATCACTTTTTTCACCACCACACCTGATAGTTGTTTCATCTAGATATGCCATTCATGTTAAGTAATTGCCTTGCATAAAACCTTTGACATAATTTAACTATTACTGTCAAAATTAGCGTGTTAATACAGGCATCTTTATTATTATTATTTTTTTCAGTTCAACGCGTTAAAAATATTTTACGCAATTAACGCTGGGCGGAGCCAGGGCTTGCCACTCCATTCACAACTGCCGTTTCTGTCAATTTTCTCTTGACAAGAAGTGCATTTATTCAGTCACAGACCGTCTTTACAATCATGTCAAACCGGATACGTTTGAGACGCGCTCTCCAACTTCACTTCAGCGCCAGGCGCGAGTCAAACGAGTGCGTATACGATACTGTTATGGCAAGCCAAATTATTCATAAACACCTGCTCGGGCGTCTGATTGTACACTGTCACGTCAAAAGCATGCGATTTAACAGCAAAACGCGCATCCTTGAGTGTGCACTTTCATGAAGTCAACAACAACCTTCTTCGTGTTCTCCACATTCAGAGAGAGATTGTTGTCACTGGAGCACCTAGTCAGGCGGCTCACCCCGCTCCTGTAGTTTGTCTCATCTCTGTTGCTAATGAGACCCACCACAGTCGTGTCACCCGCTAACTTAAAGAAGAGTTTGAAGTTGTGTGACAGTGTGCAGTCGAGGGCCAGCAGAGTGAAGAGGAGGGGGCTTAGCACACATCCTTGGGGGGCCCCAGTGTTCAGTGTGATGGTGCTGGATGTGTTTCTGCCGACCTGTTGCCAGTTGCACAGCGAAATGTTGATCCCCAGCTGGACCAGTTTGTGAATGAGCTGTTGAGGGATGATAGTGTTAAATGCTGAACTGAAGTCTATGAACAGAATTCTGACGTATGAGTCTTTTTTTGTCTAAATGTGTGAGTGCTGAGTGGAGGACAGTGGCGATGGCATCATCGGTTGAGTGGTTAGACCGATATACAAACTGGTAGAGGTCCAGGGAGGGTCGTTGACTAGGACAATGACTAGCTGTTCAAAGCACTTCATGAGAATAGGAGTATGTGCAACTGGACGGTAGTCATTGAAGCAGGATGGAGACGGCTTCTTCAGGACTGGATTGATGGTGGTAGTTTTGAATTTAAACATTCTTTTAAACATTTGGGCTAATTTAAGTAAGTCATTAAAATATATAACACTGTTCTAGTGGTGTTTTAGATATTTTAATATAAAAATTATACATATTGTGCCTTTAAAATTAAACCCAAAAGACTGAGTCTCACTGTATCGCTCAGGCTGCACTGCAGTGTCTATTCACAGGTGCAACCCCACTACTGATCAGCACGGGGGCTTTGACCTGCTCCGTCTCCGATCTGGCCCGGTTCACCCCTCCTTAGACAACCTGGTGGTCCCAAGCTCTCCCAGGAGCACCATATCGATACTGAACTTAGTGTGGACACCTGATCAACATAGTCTACTGCAGCCCAGAACCCCTGATCTCAAGCGATCCGCCAGCCTCAGCCTCCCAGCAGCTTGGATTACAGGCGCGCGCCACTGCACCCGACGAGAGCTGCAAACATCAGCGCTGATACTCAATCTAGTGCTCACTGAGACCTCGAGCGCAGCACAGCACAAATTAGTTTTTAAACTTGGTACAATTTTACAAGTCACTGGTACTTTTGGATAGCTTTATTCTCCTAACAGATCATCAAAACGGTGCGTTTATAAATGTTTCAACATAATTTTAATCGAATCACAAAATCACTTTTTTCACCACCACACCTGATAGTTGTTTCATCTAGATACGCCATTCATGTTAAGTAATTGCCTTGCATAAAACCTTTGACATAATTTAACTATTACTGTCAAAATTAGCATGTTAATACAGGCATCTTTATTATTATTTTTTTTTTCAGTTCAACGAATTAAAAATATTTAACGCAATTAACGCTGGGCGGAGCCAGGGCTTGCCACTCCATTCACAACTGCCGTTTCTGTCAATTTTCTCTTGACAAGAAGTGCATTTATTCAGTCACAGACCGTCTTTACAATCATGTCAAACCGGATACGTTTGAGACGCGCTCTCCAACTTCACTTCAGCGCCAGGCGCGAGTCAAACGAGTGCGTATACGATACTGTTATGGCAAGCCAAATTATTCATAAACACCTGCTCGGTCGTCTGATTGTACACTGTCACGTCAAAAGCATGCGATTTAACAGCAAAACGCGCATCCTTGAGTGTGCACTTTCATGAAGTCAACAACAACCTTCTTCGTGTTCTCCACATTCAGAGAGAGATTGTTGTCACTGGAGCACCTGGTCAGGCGGCTCACCCCGCTCCTGTAGTTTGTCTCATCTCTGTTGCTAATGAGACCCACCACAGTCGTGTCACCCGCTAACTTAAAGAAGAGTTTGAAGTTGTGTGACAGTGTGCAGTCAAGGGCCAGCAGAGTGAAGAGGAGGGGGCTTAGCACACATCCTTGGGGGGCCCCAGTGTTCAGTGTGATGGTGCTGGATGTGTTTCTGCCGACCTGTTGCCAGTTGCACAGCGAAATGTTGATCCCCAGCTGGACCAGTTTGTGAATGAGCTGTTGAGGGATGATAGTGTTAAATGCTGAACTGAAGTCTATGAACAGAATTCTGACGTATGAGTCTTTTTTTGTCTAAATGTGTGAGTGCTGAGTGGAGGGCAGTGGCGATGGCATCATCGGTTGAGTGGTTAGACCGATATACAAACTGGTAGAGGTCCAGGGAGGGTCGTTGACTAGGACAATGACTAGCTGTTCAAAGCACTTCATGAGAATAGGAGTATGTGCAACTGGACGGTAGTCATTGAAGCAGGATGGAGACGGCTTCTTCAGGACTGGATTGATGGTGGTAGTTTTGAATTTAAACATTCTTCGAAACATTTGGGCTAATTTAAGTAAGTCATTAAAATATATAACACTGTTCTAGTGGTGTTTTAGATATTTTAATATAAAAATTATACATATTGTGCCTTTAAAATTAAACCCAAAAGACTGAGTCTCACTGTATCGCTCAGGCTGCACTGCAGTGTCTATTCACAGGTGCAACCCCACTACTGATCAGCACGGGGGCTTTGACCTGCTCCGTCTCCGATCTGGCCCGGTTCACCCCTCCTTAGACAACCTGGTGGTCCCAAGCTCTCCCAGGAGCACCATATCGATACTGAACTTAGTGTGGACACCTGATCAACATAGTCTACTGCAGCCCAGAACCCCTGATCTCAAGCGATCCGCCAGCCTCAGCCTCCCAGCAGCTTGGATTACAGGCGCGCCCCACTGCACCCGACGAGAGCTGCAAGCATCAGCGCTGATACTCAATCTAGTGCTCACTGAGACCTCGAGCGCAGCACAGCACAAATTAGTTTTTAAACTTGGTACAATTTTACAAGTCACTGGTACTTTTGGATAGCTTTATTCTCCTAACAGATCATCAAAACGGTGCGTTTATAAATGTTTCAACATAATTTTAATCGAATCACAAAATCACTTTTTTCACCACCACACCTGATAGTTGTTTCATCTAGATACGCCATTCATGTTAAGTAATTGCCTTGCATAAAACCTTTGACATAATTTAACTATTACTGTCAAAATTAGCATGTTAATACAGGCATCTTTATTATTATTATTTTTTTCAGTTCAACGAATTAAAAATATTTAACGCAATTAACGCTGGGCGGAGCCAGGGCTTGCCACTCCATTCACAACTGCCGTTTCTGTCAATTTTCTCTTGACAAGAAGTGCATTTATTCAGTCACAGACCGTCTTTACAATCATGTCAAACCGGATACGTTTGAGACGCGCTCTCCAACTTCACTTCAGCGCCAGGCGCGAGTCAAACGAGTGCGTATACGATACTGTTATGGCAAGCCAAATTATTCATAAACACCTGCTCGGTCGTCTGATTGTACACTGTCACGTCAAAAGCATGCGATTTAACAGCAAAACGCGCATCCTTGAGTGTGCACTTTCATGAAGTCAACAACAACCTTCTTCGTGTTCTCCACATTCAGAGAGAGATTGTTGTCACTGGAGCACCTGGTCAGGCGGCTCACCCCGCTCCTGTAGTTTGTCTCATCTCTGTTGCTAATGAGACCCACCACAGTCGTGTCACCCGCTAACTTAAAGAAGAGTTTGAAGTTGTGTGACAGTGTGCAGTCAAGGGCCAGCAGAGTGAAGAGGAGGGGGCTTAGCACAAATCCTTGGGGGGCCCCAGCACAAATCCTTGGGGGGCCCCAGTGTTCAGTGTGATGGTGCTGGATGTGTTGCTGCCGACCTGTTGCCAGTTGCACAGCGAAATGTTGATCCCCAGCTGGACCAGTTTGTGAATGAGCTGTTGAGGGATGATAGTGTTAAATGCTGAACTGAAGTCTGTGAACAGAATTCTGACGTATGAGTCTTTTTTTGTCTAAATGTGTGAGTGCTGAGTGGAGGGCAGTGGCGATGGCATCATCGGTTGAGTGGTTAGACTGATATACAAACTGGTAGAGGTCCAGGGAGGGTCGTTGACTAGGACAATGACTAGCTGTTCAAAGCACTTCATGAGAATAGGAGTATGTGCAACTGGACGGTAGTCATTGAAGCAGGATGGAGACGGCTTCTTCAGGACTGGATTGATGGTGGTAGTTTTGAATTTAAACATTCTTCGAAACATTTGGGCTAATTTAAGTAAGTCATTAAAATATGTAACACTGTTCTAGTGGTGTTTTAGATATTTTATTATAAAAATTATACATATTGTGCCTTTAAAATTAAACCCAAAAGACTGAGTCTCACTGTATCGCTCAGGCTGCACTGCAGTGTCTATTCACAGGTGCGACCCCACTACTGATCAGCATGGGGGCTTTGACCTGCTCCGTCTCCGATCTGGGCCGGTTCACCCCTCCTTAGACAACCTGGTGGTCCCAAGCTCCCCCAGGAGCACCATATCGATACTGAACTTAGTGTGGACACCTGATCAACATAGTCCACTGCAGCCCAGAACCCCTGATCTCAAGCGATCCACCAGCCTCAGCCTCCCAGGAGCTTGGATTACAGGCACACGCCACTGCACCCAGCGAGAGCTGCAAGCATCAGCGCTGATACTCAATCTAGTGCTCACTGAGACCTCGAGCGCAGCACAGCACAAATTAGTTTTTAAACTTGGTACATTTTTACAAGTCACTGGTACTTTTGGATAGCTTTATTCTCCTAACAGATCATCAAAACGGTGCGTTTATAAATGTTTCAACATAATTTTAATCGAATCACAAAATCACTTTTTTCACCACCACACCTGATAGTTGTTTCATCTAGATACGCCATTCATGTTAAGTAATTGCCTTGCATAAAACCTTTGACATAATTTAACTATTACTGTCAAAATTAGCGTGTTAATACAGGCATCTTTATTATTATTATTTTTTTCAGTTCAACGCGTTAAAAATATTTAACGCAATTAACGCTGGGCGGAGCCAGGGCTTGCCACTCCATTCACAACTGCCGTTTCTGTCAATTTTCTCTTGACAAGAAGTGCATTTATTCAGTCACAGACCGTCTTTACAATCATGTCAACCGGATACGTTTGAGACGCGCTCTCCAACTTCACTTCAGCGCCAGGCGCGAGTCAAACGAGTGCGTATACGATACTGTTATGGCAAGCCAAATTATTCATAAACACCTGCTCGGTCGTCTGATTGTACACTGTCACGTCAAAAGCATGCGATTTAACAGCAAAACGCGCATCCTTGAGTGTGCACTTTCATGAAGTCAACAACAACCTTCTTCGTGTTCTCCACATTCAGAGAGAGATTGTTGTCACTGGAGCACCTGGTCAGGCGGCTCACCCCGCTCCTGTAGTTTGTCTCATCTCTGTTGCTAATGAGACCCACCACAGTCGTGTCACCCGCTAACTTAAAGAAGAGTTTGAAGTTGTGTGACAGTGTGCAGTCAAGGGCCAGCAGAGTGAAGAGGAGGGGGCTTAGCACACATCCTTGGGGGGCCCCAGTGTTCAGTGTGATGGTGCTGGATGTGTTTCTGCCGACCTGTTGCCAGTTGCACAGCGAAATGTTGATCCCCAGCTGGACCAGTTTGTGAATGAGCTGTTGAGGGATGATAGTGTTAAATGCTGAACTGAAGTCTATGAACAGAATTCTGACGTATGAGTCTTTTTTTGTCTAAATGTGTGAGTGCTGAGTGGAGGGCAGTGGCGATGGCATCATCGGTTGAGTGGTTAGACCGATATACAAACTGGTAGAGGTCCAGGGAGGGTCGTTGACTAGGACAATGACTAGCTGTTCAAAGCACTTCATGAGAATAGGAGTATGTGCAACTGGACGGTAGTCATTGAAGCAGGATGGAGACGGCTTCTTCAGGACTGGATTGATGGTGGTAGTTTTGAATTTAAACATTCTTCGAAACATTTGGGCTAATTTAAGTAAGTCATTAAAATATATAACACTGTTCTAGTGGTGTTTTAGATATTTTAATATAAAAATTATACATATTGTGCCTTTAAAATTAAACCCAAAAGACTGAGTCTCACTGTATCGCTCAGGCTGCACTGCAGTGTCTATTCACAGGTGCAACCCCACTACTGATCAGCACGGGGGCTTTGACCTGCTCCGTCTCCGATCTGGCCCGGTTCACCCCTCCTTAGACAACCTGGTGGTCCCAAGCTCTCCCAGGAGCACCATATCGATACTGAACTTAGTGTGGACACCTGATCAACATAGTCTACTGCAGCCCAGAACCCCTGATCTCAAGCGATCCGCCAGCCTCAGCCTCCCAGCAGCTTGGATTACAGGCGCGCGCCACTGCACCCGACGAGAGCTGCAAGCATCAGCGCTGATACTCAATCTAGTGCTCACTGAGACCTCGAGCGCAGCACAGCACAAATTAGTTTTTAAACTTGGTACAATTTTACAAGTCACTGGTACTTTTGGATAGCTTTATTCTCCTAACAGATCATCAAAACGGTGCGTTTATAAATGTTTCAACATAATTTTAATCGAATCACAAAATCACTTTTTTCACCACCACACCTGATAGTTGTTTCATCTAGATACGCCATTCATGTTAAGTAATTGCCTTGCATAAAACCTTTGACATAATTTAACTATTACTGTCAAAATTAGCATGTTAATACAGGCATCTTTATTATTATTATTTTTTTCAGTTCAATGAATTAAAAATATTTAACGCAATTAACGCTGGGCGGAGCCAGGGCTTGCCACTCCATTCACAACTGCCGTTTCTGTCAATTTTCTCTTGACAAGAAGTGCATTTATTCAGTCACAGACCGTCTTTACAATCATGTCAAACCGGATACGTTTGAGACGCGCTCTCCAACTTCACTTCAGCGCCAGGCGCGAGTCAAACGAGTGCGTATACGATACTGTTATGGCAAGCCAAATTATTCATAAACACCTGCTCGGTCGTCTGATTGTACACTGTCACGTCAAAAGCATGCGATTTAACAGCAAAACGCGCATCCTTGAGTGTGCACTTTCATGAAGTCAACAACAACCTTCTTCGTGTTCTCCACATTCAGAGAGAGATTGTTGTCACTGGAGCACCTGGTCAGGCGGCTCACCCCGCTCCTGTAGTTTGTCTCATCTCTGTTGCTAATGAGACCCACCACAGTCGTGTCACCCGCTAACTTAAAGAAGAGTTTGAAGTTGTGTGACAGTGTGCAGTCAAGGGCCAGCAGAGTGAAGAGGAGGGGGCTTAGCACAAATCCTTGGGGGGCCCCAGCACAAATCCTTGGGGGGCCCCAGTGTTCAGTGTGATGGTGCTGGATGTGTTGCTGCCGACCTGTTGCCAGTTGCACAGCGAAATGTTGATCCCCAGCTGGACCAGTTTGTGAATGAGCTGTTGAGGGATGATAGTGTTAAATGCTGAACTGAAGTCTGTGAACAGAATTCTGACGTATGAGTCTTTTTTTGTCTAAATGTGTGAGTGCTGAGTGGAGGGCAGTGGCGATGGCATCATCGGTTGAGTGGTTAGACTGATATACAAACTGGTAGAGGTCCAGGGAGGGTCGTTGACTAGGACAATGACTAGCTGTTCAAAGCACTTCATGAGAATAGGAGTATGTGCAACTGGACGGTAGTCATTGAAGCAGGATGGAGACGGCTTCTTCAGGACTGGATTGATGGTGGTAGTTTTGAATTTAAACATTCTTCGAAACATTTGGGCTAATTTAAGTAAGTCATTAAAATATGTAACACTGTTCTAGTGGTGTTTTAGATATTTTATTATAAAAATTATACATATTGTGCCTTTAAAATTAAACCCAAAAGACTGAGTCTCACTGTATCGCTCAGGCTGCACTGCAGTGTCTATTCACAGGTGCGACCCCACTACTGATCAGCATGGGGGCTTTGACCTGCTCCGTCTCCGATCTGGGCCGGTTCACCCCTCCTTAGACAACCTGGTGGTCCCAAGCTCCCCCAGGAGCACCATATCGATACTGAACTTAGTGTGGACACCTGATCAACATAGTCCACTGCAGCCCAGAACCCCTGATCTCAAGCGATCCACCAGCCTCAGCCTCCCAGGAGCTTGGATTACAGGCACACGCCACTGCACCCAGCGAGAGCTGCAAGCATCAGCGCTGATACTCAATCTAGTGCTCACTGAGACCTCGAGCGCAGCACAGCACAAATTAGTTTTTAAACTTGGTACATTTTTACAAGTCACTGGTACTTTTGGATAGCTTTATTCTCCTAACAGATCATCAAAACGGTGCGTTTATAAATGTTTCAACATAATTTTAATCGAATCACAAAATCACTTTTTTCACCACCACACCTGATAGTTGTTTCATCTAGATACGCCATTCATGTTAAGTAATTGCCTTGCATAAAACCTTTGACATAATTTAACTATTACTGTCAAAATTAGCGTGTTAATACAGGCATCTTTATTATTATTATTTTTTTCAGTTCAACGCGTTAAAAATATTTAACGCAATTAACGCTGGGCGGAGCCAGGGCTTGCCACTCCATTCACAACTGCCGTTTCTGTCAATTTTCTCTTGACAAGAAGTGCATTTATTCAGTCACAGACCGTCTTTACAATCATGTCAACCGGATACGTTTGAGACGCGCTCTCCAACTTCACTTCAGCGCCAGGCACGAGTCAAACGAGTGCGTATACGATACTGTTATGGCAAGCTAAATTATTCATAAACACCTGCTCGGGCGTCTGATTGTACACTGTCACGTCAAAAGCATGCGATTTAACAGCAAAACGCGCATCCTTGAGTGTGCACTTTCATGAAGTCAACAACAACCTTCTTCGTGTTCTCCACATTCAGAGAGAGATTGTTGTCACTGGAGCACCTGTTCAGGCGGCTCACCCCGCTCCTGTAGTTTGTCTCATCTCTGTTGCTAATGAGACCCACCACAGTCGTGTCACCCGCTAACTTAAAGAAGAGTTTGAAGTTGTGTGACAGTGTGCAGTCAAGGGCCAGCAGAGTGAAGAGGAGGGGGCTTAGCACACATCCTTGGGGGGCCCTAGTGTTCAGTGTGATGGTGCTGGATGTGTTTCTGCCGACCTGTTGCCAGTTGCACAGCGAAATGTTGATCCCCAGCTGGACCAGTTTGTGAATGAGCTGTTGAGGGATGATAGTGTTAAATGCTGAACTGAAGTCTATGAACAGAATTCTGACGTATGAGTCTTTTTTGTCTAAATGTGTGAGTGCTGAGTGGAGGGCAGTGGCGATGGCATCATCAGTTGAGTGGTTAGACCGATATACAAACTGGTAGAGGTCCAGGGAGGGTCGTTGACTAGGACAATGACTAGCTGTTCAAAGCACTTCATGAGAATAGGAGTATGTGCAACTGGACGGTAGTCATTGAAGCAGGATGGAGACGGCTTCTTCAGGACTGGATTGATGGTGGTAGTTTTGAATTTAAACATTCTTCGAAACATTTGGGCTAATTTAAGTAAGTCATTAAAATATATAACACTGTTCTAGTGGTGTTTTAGATATTTTAATATAAAAATTATACATATTGTGCCTTTAAAATTAAACCCAAAAGACTGAGTCTCACTGTATCGCTCAGGCTGCACTGCAGTGTCTATTCACAGGTGCAACCCCACTACTGATCAGCACGGGGGCTTTGACCTGCTCCGTCTCCGATCTGGGCCGGTTCACCCCTCCTTAGACGACCTGGTGGTCCCAAGCTCTCCCAGGAGCACCATATCGATACTGAACTTAGTGTGGACACCTGATCAACATAGTCTACTGCAGCCCAGAACCCCTGATCTCAAGCGATCCGCCAGCCTCAGCCTCCCAGCAGCTTGGATTACAGGCGCGAGCCACTGCACCCGACGAGAGCTGCAAGCATCAGCGCTGATACTCAATCTAGTGCTCACTGAGACCTCGAGCGCAGCACAGCACAAATTAGTTTTTAAACTTGGTACAATTTTACAAGTCACTGGTACTTTTGGATAGCTTTATTCTCCTAACAGATCATCAAAACGGTGCGTTTATAAATGTTTCAACATAATTTTAATCGAATCACAAAATCACTTTTTTCACCACCACACCTGATAGTTGTTTCATCTAGATACGCCATTCATGTTAAGTAATTGCCTTGCATAAAACCTTTGACATAATTTAACTATTACTGTCAAAATTTGCGTGTTAATACAGGCATCTTTATTATTATTTATTTTTTCAGTTCAACGCGTTAAAAATATTTAACGCAATTAACGCAGGGGCGGAGCCAGGGCTTGCCACTCCATTCACAACTGCCGTTACTGTCAATTTTCTCTTGACAAGAAGTGCATTTATTCAGTCACAGACCGTCTTTACAATCATGTCAAACCGGATACGTTTGAGACGCGCTCTCCAACTTCACTTCAGCGCCAGGCGCGAATCAAACGAGTGCGTATACGATACTGTTATGGCAAGCCAAATTATTCATAAACACCTGCTCGGGCGTCTGATTGTACACTGTCACGTCAAAAGCATGCGATTTAACAGCAAAATGCGCATCCTTGAGTGTGCACTTTCATGAAGTCAACAACAACCTTCTTCGTGTTCTCCACATTCAGAGAGAGATTGTTGTCACTGGAGCACCTGGTCAGGCGGCTCACCCCGCTCCTGTAGTTTGTCTCATCTCTGTTGCTAATGAGACCCACCACAGTCGTGTAACCCGCTAACTTAAAGAAGAGTTTGAAGTTGTGTGACAGTGTGCAGTCAAGGGCCAGCAGAGTGAAGAGAAGGGGGCTTAGCACACTTCCTTGGGTGGCCCCAGTGTGATGGTGCTGGATGTGTTGCTGCCGACCTTTTGCCAGTTGCACAGCGAAGTGTTGATCCCCAGCTGGACCAGTTTGTGAATGAGCTGTTGAGGGATGATAGTGTTGAATGCTGAACGGAAGTCTATGAACAGAATTCTGACGTATGAGTCTTTTTTTGTCTAAATGTGTGAGTGCTGAGTGGAGGGGAGTGGCGATGGCATCATCGGTTGAGTGGTTAGACCGATATACAAACTGGTAGAGGTCCAGGGAGGGTCGTTGACTAGGACAATGACTAGCTGTTCAAAGCACTTCATGAGAATAGGAGTATGTGCAACTGGACGGTAGTCATTGAAGCAGGATGGAGACGGCTTCTTCAGGGCTGGATTGATGGTGGTAGTTTTGAATTTAAACATTCTTCGAAACATTTGGGCTAATTTAAGTAAGTCATTAAAATATATAACACTGTTCTACTGGTGTTTTAGATATTTTAATATAAAAATTATACATATTGTGCCTTTAAAATTAAACCCAAAAGACTGAGTCTCACTGTATCGCTCAGGCTGCACTGCAGTGTCTATTCACAGGTGCAACCCCACTACTGATCAGCACGGGGGCTTTGACCTGCTCCGACTCCGATCTGGGGCAGTTCACCCCTCCTTAGACGACCTGGTGGTCCCAAGCTCCCCCAGGAGCACCATATCGATACTGAACTTAGTGTGGACACCTGATCAACATAGTCTACTGCAGCCCAGAACCCCTGATCTCAAGCAATCCGCCAGCCTCAGCCTCCCAGCAGCTTGGATTACAGGCGCGCGCCACTGCACCCGACGAGAGCTGCAAGCATCAGCGCTGATACTCAATCTAGTGCTCACTGAGACCTCAAGCGCAGCACAGCACAAATTAGTTTTTAAACTTGGTACATTTTTACAAGTCACTGGTACTTTTGGATAGCTTTATTCTCCTAACAGATCATCAAAACGGTGCGTTTATAAATGTTTCAACATAATTTTAATCGAATCACAAAATCACTTTTTTCACCACCACACCTGATAGTTGTTTCATCTAGATACGCCATTCATGTTAAGTAATTGCCTTGCATAAAACCTTTGACATAATTTAACTATTACTGTCAAAATTAGCGTGTTAATACAGGCATCTTTATTATAATTTTTTTTTCAGTTCAAAGCGTTAAAAATATTTAACGCAATTAACGCTGGGCGGAGCCAGGGCTTGCCACTCCATTCACAACTGCCGTTTCTATCAATTTTCTCTTGACAAGAAGTGCATTTATTCAGTCACAGACCGTCTTTACAATCATATCAAACCAGATACGTTTGAGACGCGCTCTCCAACTTCACTTCAGCGCCAGGCACAAGTCAAACGAGTGCGTATACGATACTGTTATGGCAAGCCAAATTATTCATAAACACCTGCTCGGGCGTCTGATTGTACACTGTCACGTCAAAAGCATGCGATTTAACAGCAAATCGCGCATCCTTGAGTGTGCACTTTCATGAAGTCAACAACAACCTTCTTCGTGTTCTCCACATTCAGAGAGAGATTGTTGTCACTGGAGCACCTGGTCAGGCGGCTCACCCCGCTCCTGTAGTTTGTCTCATCTCTGTTACTAATGAGACCCACCACAGTCGTGTCACCCGCTAACGTAACCGCAAACTAACGATAATTAAGTATGTTTTATATATAGCTAACTGAAGTTGTCTACTCCTGAGCTTCCAGTCTGCTTCAAGGGAGTCCTCGTCTGTTATTCAACAAGACAGGAGTCTTTCCTTTCAAGTTCTTTCAAGAGGCCACTTATATTTGGTTTGAACTGAGTCGTTTGAGTGGAAAACATGCCTCCAAAAAAAGAGGCAAAACAGGAAGACGAATATGTGACTATCAGCAGTGTAAATGAACTGCTGCAGCAACAAAAGGCAATGTATACCGCATTACTGGAACAACAACACGACAATTTCAAAGGCTTTGTTAAGCTAATAATGGATTCCACGAACTCTAGATTAGAGTCAATAACCAGGGAACTACAAGAAATAAAAACCAGCCTGCAATATACACAAAAAGAAGTGGATGATATTAAAACTGAGACAACAGATCTGAAGGAACGCAGTACCTCGATGCAAAATGATATTTTTAAAGTCTGTGACAGCTTGCTGGCGGTCTCGGACAAAATGGAGTATCTGGAGAGCCAAACCAGGCGAAATAACCTGGTATTTGACGGGATACAGGAGTCACAAGGAGAGACCTGGTCAGAGACGGAGGAGAAGATAAAAAAAGTTGTGAAGGAAAAATTACAGCTGCAACGCGAGGTGGAGGTAGAGAGGGCTCACCGTACAGGGAAACCCGGAGGAGAACGACCAAGGCCAATTGTTGTAAAACTTCTAAGGCACAAGGACAGAACGGAAATACTACAAAGATCCAAAAATCTAAAAAGTTCCAGAATATACATCAACGAAGATTTCACAGAGGCAGTAAGAAGGAAAAGAAAAGAACTCATGCCGGATTTAAGAGCGGCGAGAGAAAAGGGGGACATTGCCTATTTACGGCAGGATAAACTGATTATTCATCCCCGGTCCAGTACACCAAAACAACCAAGACCAGCTAATATCAACACATAAACAGGTAGGCCTATGATATGTTGAAATTTTAAAGCCCACTATGTCACAAAATAAAATTCACACACATAACGGAGATAGTCACTTAATACAAAGATTGGTTGAATATGAGCACCTGGAACTGAACACCTTAGAGTACACGGAACACCATGAACAGGACATGGAAAATGACATTGATCCGGTGAACAATTTTTTTGCTAGCATCAACAATAACTGTCACTATTACACTGATGAACAATTTAATAGTTCAATCAAGACCGAGCAGCAGTTATCTATTATCCACTTTAATAGTAGAAGTCTGTATGCCAACTTTCACAGTATCAAATACTATCTAAAACAATTGAAACAGCACTTTAACATAATTGCAATAACTGAAATGTGGATAAACAGTGAAAAAGGATCAGATTTTGAAATTGAAGGATATGAAATGTCTTCTATTAACAGAGTAAATAAGAGTGGGGGTGGTGTGATACTGTATGTGGACAAGGATTTAAATTATAAGGTGGTGGAAAAAATGTCAATGGTGGTGGATAATTTGCTGGAATGTGTCACAATAGAAATATGTATGGAAAAAAAGAAAAATATTAGTGTAAGTTGTATATATAGGTCACCAGGTTCGAATATTGATACATTTAAGGACTGGATGGAGAAAACATTTATAAAAACTAGGCAAAAAGTCATGTTCATCTGTGGGGACTTCAATATTGATTTGTTAAACCCAAATAATCATAAAATGACAGAAGATTTTATTAACACCGTGTTTAGTTTAGGCCTGTGTCCCCAAATTACCAGACCCAGCCGAATTACTTCTCATTCCGCAACACTAATAGACAATATATTTACAAATATCATACAAAATAATACAGTGAGTGGATTACTGATTAATGATATCAGTGACCACTTACCAATTTTTACAGTGTATGACAATAATTATAGTTTAAATAGACAGGATAAAAAAACATTTTCCAAAAAGGTCAGAACAGAAGAAACAATGGAGGCATTAAAAGTTGATCTGCTAGCACAAGATTGGGAGTTTATGGATAATGAAAAAGATGTAGATAATGCATATGAAGAATTTCTAAGAATATTTAAATTATTATATGATAAAAATTGCCCGATTAAAATATTTAGTAAGAAACAAAAACATAATGATAAACCATGGATTTCCAAGGGATTACAAAATGCCTGTAAAAAGAAAAATACACTTTGTAGAGAATTTATAAAACATAGAACTATAGAGATTGAACATAGATATAAGAAATATAAGAATAAGTTAACCAGTATTATGAGAACTTGTAAGAAAGAATACTACGCAAAACTAATAGATAATAATAAAAATAATATTAAGGGTATGTGGAACATCTTAAATAATATTATTAAAAATAATACTAGACAGGCTACTTATCCACATTACTTTATTGATAATGATAAAAATATCAATAATATGGAGGAAGTGGTGAATGAGTTCAATACATTTTTTGTAAATGTGGGACCTAACTTAGCAGAGCAAATTCCAATTCCACAAATATTAGAAAGGAATTATAATAATTTAGTAGAAAGAAATCCCAGTTCAATATTTTTGACAGCAGTTGATGAAAAAGAAATAAAAGATATTGTTAAAGGATGCAAAAACAAACCATCCACTGATCATGATGGAATAGACATAAAAATTATACAAAAAGTAATAGAGGGGATTGCCAAACCACTAAAGAACATCTGTAATTTATCATTTTTAACTGGCAAATTTCCAACAAAAATGAAAATAGCAAAAGTCACCCCTCTATACAAAACTGGAAATATACACCATTTCACAAATTACAGGCCTGTCTCTCTATTATCACAATTTTCAAAAATTTTAGAAAAACTATTTAACAACAGATTAGAAAAATTCATAGATAAAAATAACCTACTCTCTGACAGTCAATATGGATTTAGAAAAAAAAAACTCAACATCATTAGCACTAACAGAACTAATTGAAGAAATCACAAATGCCACAGACAAAAATAACTATGCAGTTGGAGTATTCATTGATCTAAAAAAAGCATTTGATACAATAAATCATGAAATATTAATCAGTAAATTGGAACGAATTGGGATTAGGGGGGTAGTTTTAAACTGGGTAAGTAGTTATCTGAGAGACAGACAGCAATTTGTGAAGATAGGAGAGTATTCATCTGAATGTTTGAGCATGGTTTGTGGTGTTCCACAGGGGTCAGTGTTGGGACCAAAGTTATTTTTATTATACATTAATGATATTTGTAAAGTATCTGAAGTATTGAATTTTGTATTATTTGCAGATGATATAAACATATTTGGTTCTGGGGACAGCTTACAGCAACTCTTGGAATTAATCACTTCAGAATTTAAGAAAATAAAACAATGGTTGGACATTAATAGGTTATCACTAAATTTGAGTAAAACTACATTTATGGTATTTGGAAATTGTAAGTCAAATCATCAAGCACAGATACAGATAGAGGGTGTTAACTTAGAAAGAGTACATGAAAATAAATTTCTTGGAGTGATCATAGATGAAAAGATCTGCTGGAAGCCTCACATAAAATACATCAAAAACAAACTGTCCAGAAGCATTGCAGTTCTAGCAAGAGCTAAGCATATATTGGATCTTAAATCTCTTCGCATCTTGTACTGCTCATTATTGTTACCTTATTTGAATTACTGTGTAGAGGTTTGGGGAAGCACTTACAAACATTCACTACAGCCGCTAGTTATAATGCAAAAAAGAGCAATGAGAATTATTCATAATGTCGGATTTCGGGAACACACAAATTCATTATTTTTGCAGTCTAGATTAATAAAATACCATGATCAAATTGAATATCAAATTGCAGTATTCATGTTTAAAGTAAGAAATAGGTTATTGCCAGGGAATATACAAAAGATGTTCTCAGAGAGGGAGGGAGGGTACAACTTAAGGGGAAGGGGAAATTTTAAGATTAATAGATTTAGAACAACAAGGAAAAGATTATGTTTATCAATTTGCGGAGTGAAATTGTGGAATAAACTAGATGAAAACTTAAAGCAATGCCCTAACATATGCCTCTTCAAAAAAATGTTTAAAGAAAAGATTTTCAAGAAGTATCAAGAAGCACTGTAGTGAAAGTAGGAGTGCTCCTTTGTTATGATTTAAATACTTGTTAGTGGTCACTTTGATGCATGTATGTAGGTATGTAAATATGTAGGTATCTATGTATAGGTATATGTATATACATGTATGTATATGTATGTGTACATGTATGTATATGTATGTGTATATGTATGTGTGTATAAGTGTGTATGTGATATCAGATAACAAAAAAATAATAATAACATAAAAAATTGTTATTTAAAGGAATGTAAGAATTAAAGGGGTAGGAGTACATAAGTTTAGCTTCTTCCTACTCCTTTTCGCACATGAGATAGAAGTATGTTTACACAGGAAAAAAAATTGTAATTTGTTACGGCTTATCTGGTGTTATTTTTTCTCTTTTTTTTTCTTTTATTTAAAAAAAAAAGTAAAATGCTTTAAACATTTTTGTATTTTATTTTACATATTCTTCTCTCATGTTCGAAATAAAGACTTCAATCAATCAATCAATCAATCAACTTAAAGAAGAGTTTGAAGTTGTGTGACAGTGTGCAGTCAAGGGCCAGCAGAGTGAAGAGGAGGGGGCTTAGCACACATCCTTGGGGGGCCCCAGTGTTCAGTGTGATGGTGCTGGATGTGTTGATGCCGACCTGTTGCCAGTTGCACAGCGAAGTGTTGATCCCCAGCTGGACCAGTTTGTGAATGAGCTGTTGAGGGATGATAGTGTTAAATGCTGAACTGAAGTCTATGAACAGAATTCTGACGTATGAGTCTTTTTTTGTCTAAATGTGTGAGTGCTGAGTGGAGGGCAGTGGCGATGGCATCATCGGTTGAGTGGTTAGACCGATATACAAACTGGTAGAGGTCCAGGGAGGGTCGTTGACTAGGACAATGACTAGCTGTTCAAAGCACTTCATGAGAATAGGAGTATGTGCAACTGGACGGTAGTCATTAAAGCAGGATGGAGACGGCTTCTTCAGGACTGGATTGATGGTGGTAGTTTTGAATTTAAACATTCTTCGAAACATTTGGGGTAATTTAAGTAAGTCATTAAAATATATAACACTGTTCTAGTGGTATTTTAGATATTTTAATATAAAAATTATACATATTGTGCCTTTAAAATTAAACCCAAAAGACTGAGTCTCACTGTATCGCTCAGGCTGCACTGTAGTGTCTATTCACAGGTGCAACCCCACTACTGATCAGCATGGGGGCTTTGACCTGCTCCGTCTCCGATCTGGGCCGGTTCACCCCTCCTTAGACGACCTGGTGGTCCCAAGCTCCCCCAGGAGCACCATATCGATACTGAACTTAGTGTGGACACCTGATCTACATAGACCACTGCAGCCCAGAATCCCTGATCTCAAGCGATCCGCCAGCCTCAGCCTCCCAGGAGCTTGGATTAAAAGGTACGCGCCACTGCACCTGGCGAGAGCTGCAAGCATCATCGCTGATACTCAATCTAGTGCTCACTGAGACCTCGAGCGCAACACAGCACAAATTAGTTTTTAAACTTGGTACATTTTTACAAGTCACTGGTACTTTTGGATAGCTTTATTCTCCTAACAGATCATCAAAACGGTGCGTTTATAAATGTTTCAACATAATTTTAATCGAATCACAAAATCACTTTTTTCACCACCACACCTGATAGTTGTTTCATCTAGATACGCCATTCATGTTAAGTAATTGCCTTGCATAAAACCTTTGACATAATTTAACTATTACTGTCAAAATTAGCGTGTTAATACAGGCATCTTTATTATTATTATTTTTTTCAGTTCAACGCGTTAAAAATATTTAACGCAATTAACGCTGGGCGGAGCCAGGGCTTGCCACTCCATTCACAACTGCCGTTTCTGTCAATTTTCTCTTGACAAGAAGTGCATTTATTCAGTCACAGACCGTCTTTACAATCATGTCAAACCGGATACGTTTGAGACGCGCTCTCCAACTTCACTTCAGCGCCAGGCGCGAGTCAAACGAGTGCGTATACGATACTGTTATGGCAAGCCAAATTATTCATAAACACCTGCTCGGGCGTCTGATTGTACACTGTCACGTCAAAAGCATGCGATTTAACAGCAAAACGCGCATCCTTGAGTGTGCACTTTCATGAAGTCAACAACAACCTTCTTCGTGTTCTCCACATTCAGAGAGAGATTGTTGTCACTGGAGCACCTGGTCAGGCGGCTCACCCCGCTCCTGTAGTTTGTCTCATCTCTGTTGCTAATAAGACCCACCAGAGTCGTGTCACCCGCTAACTTAAAGAAGAGTTTGAAGTTGTGTGACAGTGTGCAGTCAAGGGCCAGCAGAGTGAAGAGGAGGGGGCTTAGCACACATCCTTTGGGGGCCCCAGTGTTCAGTGTGATGGTGCTGGATGTGTTGCTGCCGACCTGTTGTCAGTTGCACAGAGAAATGTTGATCCCCAGCTGGACCAGTTTGTGAATGAGCTGTTGAGGGATGATAGTGTTAAATGCTGAACTGAAGTCTATGAACAGAATTCTGACGTATGAGTCTTTTTTTGTCTAAATGTGTGAGTGCTGAGTGGAGGGCAGTGGCGATGGCATCATCGGTTGAGTGGTTAGACCGATATACAAACTGGTAGAGGTCCAGGGAGGGTCGTTGACTAGGACAATGACTAGCTGTTCAAAGCACTTCATGAGAATAGGAGTATGTGCAACTGGATGGTAGTCATTGAAGCAGGATGGAGACGGCTTCTTCAGGACTGGATTGATGGTGGTAGTTTTGAATTTAAACATTCTTCGAAACATTTGGGCTAATTTAAGTAAGTCATTAAAATATATAACACTGTTCTAGTGGTGTTTTAGATATTTTAATATAAAAATTATACATATTGTGCCTTTAAAATTAAACCCAAAAGACTGAGTCTCACTGTATCGCTCAGGCTGCACTGCAGTGTCTATTCATAGGTGCGACCCCACTACTGATCAGCATGGGGGCTTTGACCTGCTCCGTCTCCGATCTGGGCCGGTTCACCCCTCCTTAGACGACCTGGTGGTCCCAAGCTCCCCCAGGAGCACCATATCGATACTGAACTTAGTGTGGACACCTGATCAACATAGTCCACTGCAGCCCAGAACCCCTGATCTCAAGCGATCCGCCAGCCTCAGCCTCCCAGGAGCTTGGATTACAGGCACGCGCCCCTGCACCCGGCGAGAGCTGCAAGCATCAGCGCTGATACTCAATCTAGTGCTCACTGAGACCTCGAGCGCAACACAGCACAAATTAGCCTCCCAGGAGCTTGGATTAAAAGGTACGCGCCACTGCACCTGGCGAGAGCTGCAAGCATCATCGCTGATACTCAATCTAGTGCTCACTGAGACCTCGAGCGCAACACAGCACAAATTAGTTTTTAAACTTGGTACATTTTTACAAGTCACTGGTACTTTTGGATAGCTTTATTCTCCTAACAGATCATCAAAACGGTGCGTTTATAAATGTTTCAACATAATTTTAATCGAATCACAAAATCACTTTTTTCACCACCACACCTGATGGTTGTTTCATCTAGATACGCCATTCATGTTAAGTAATTGCCTTGCATAAAACCTTTGACATAATTTAACTATTACTGTCAAAATTAGCATGTTAATACAGGCATCTTTATTATTATTATTTTTTTCAGTTCAACGAATTAAAAATATTTAACGCAATTAACGCTGGGCGGAGCCAGGGCTTGCCACTCCATTCACAACTGCCGTTTCTGTCAATTTTCTCTTGACAAGAAGTGCATTTATTCAGTCACAGACCGTCTTTACAATCATGTCAAACCGGATACGTTTGAGACGCGCTCTCCAACTTCACTTCAGCGCCAGGCGCGAGTCAATCGAGTGCGTATACGATACTGTTATGGCAAGCCAAATTATTCATAAACACCTGCTCGGTCGTCTGATTGTACACTGTCACGTCAAAAGCATGCGATTTAACAGCAAAACGCGCATCCTTGAGTGTGCACTTTCATGAAGTCAACAACAACCTTCTTCGTGTTCTCCACATTCAGAGAGAGATTGTTGTCACTGGAGCACCTGGTCAGGCGGCTCACCCCGCTCCTGTAGTTTGTCTCATCTCTGTTGCTAATGAGACCCACCACAGTCGTGTCACCCGCTAACTTAAAGAAGAGTTTGAAGTTGTGTGACAGTGTGCAGTCAAGGGCCAGCAGAGTGAAGAGGAGGGGGCTTAGCACACATCCTTGGGGGGCCCCAGTGTTCAGTGTGATGTTGCTGCCGACCTGTTGCCAGTTGCACAGCGAAGTGTTGATCCCCAGCTGGACCAGTTTGTGAATGAGCTGTTGAGGGATGATAGTGTTGAATGCTGAACAGAAGTCTATGAACAGAATTCTTACGTATGAGTCTTTTTTTGTCTAAATGTGTGAGTGCTGAGTGGAGGGCAGTGGCGATGGCATCATCGGTTGAGTGGTTAGACCGATATACAAACTGGTAGAGGTCGAGGGAATGGTCGTTGACTAGGACAATGAGAATAGGTGTATGTGCAACTGGACGGTAGTCATTGAAGCAGGATGGAGACGGCTTCTACAGGACTGGATTGATGGTGGTAGTTTTGAATTTAAACATTCTTCGAAACATTTGGGGTAATTTAAGTAAGTCATTAAAATATATAACACTGTTCTAGTGGTATTTTAGATATTTTAATATAAAAATTATACATATTGTGCCTTTAAAATTAAACCCAAAAGACTGAGTCTCACTGTATCGCTCAGGCTGCACTGTAGTGTCTATTCACAGGTGCAACCCCACTACTGATCAGCATGGGGGCTTTGACCTGCTCCGTCTCCGATCTTGGCCGGTTCACCCCTCCTTAGACGACCTGGTGGTCCCAAGCTCCCCCAGGAGCACCATATCGATACTGAACTTAGTGTGGACACCTGATCAACATAGTCCACTGCAGCCCAGAACCCCTGATCTCAAGCGATCCGCCAGCCTCAGCCTCCCAGCAGCTTGGATTACAGGCACGCGCCACTGCACCCGACGAGAGCTGCAAGCATCAGCGCTGATACTCAATCTAGTGCTCACTGAGACCTCGAGCGCAGCACAGCACAAATTAGTTTTTAAACTTGGTACATTTTTACAAGTCACTGGTACTTTTGGATAGCTTTATTCTCCTAACAGATCATCAAAACTGTGCGTTTATAAATGTTTCAACATAATTTTAATCGAATCACAAAATCAATTTTTTCACCACCACACCTGATAGTTGTTTCATCTAGATACGCCATTCATGTTAAGTAATTGCCTTGCATAAAACCTTTGACATAATTTAACTATTACTGTCAAAATAAGCGTGTTAATACAGGCAATTTTATTTATTTATTTTTTTCAGTTTAACGCGTTAAAAATATTTAACGCAATTAAAGCAGGGGCGGAGCCAGGGCTTGCCACTCCACTCACAACTGCCGTTTCTGTCAATTTTCTCTTGACAAGTAGTGCATTTATTCAGTCACAGACCGTCTTTAGAATCATGTCAAACCGGATACGTTTGAGACGCGCTCTCCAACTTCACTTCAGCGTCAGGCGCGAGTCAAACGAGTGCGTATACGATACTGTTATGGCAAGCCAAATTATTCATAAACACCTGCTCGGGCGTCTGATTGTACACTGTCACGTCAAAAGCATGCGATTTAACAGCAAAACGCGCATCCTTGAGTGTGCACTTTCATGAAGTCAACAACAACCTTCTTCGTGTTCTCCACATTCAGAGAGAGATTGTTGTCACTGGAGCACCTGGTCAGGCGGCTCACCCCGCTCCTGTAGTTTGTCTCATCTCTGTTGCTAATGAGACCCACCACAGTCTTGTCACCCGCTAACTTAAAGAAGAGTTTGAAGTTGTGTGACAGTGTGCAGTCAAGGGCCAGCAGAGTGAAGAGGAGGGGGCTTAGCACACATCCTTGGGGGGCCCCAGTGTTCAGTGTGATGGTGCTGGATGTGTTGCTGCCGACCTGTTGCCAGTTGCACAGCGAAGTGTTGATCCCCAGCTGGACCAGTTTGTGAATGAGCTGTTGAGGGATGATAGTGTTAAATGCTGAACTGAAGTCTATGAACAGAATTCTGACGTATGAGTCTTTTTTTGTCTAAATGTGTGAGTGCTGAGTGGAGGGCAGTGGCGATGGCATCATCGGTTGAGTGGTTAGACCGATATACAAACTGGTAGAGGTCCAGGGAGGGTCGTTGACTAGGACAATGACTAGCTGTTCAAAGCACTTCATGAGAATAGGAGTATGTGCAACTGGACGGTAGTCATTGAAGCAGGATGGAGACGGCTTCTTCAGGACTGGATTGATGGTGGTAGTTTTGAATTTAAAAACTCTTCGATACATTTGGGCTAATTTAAGTAAGTCATTAAAATATATAACACTGTTCTAGTGGTGTTTTAGATATTTTAATATAAAAATTATACATATTGTGCCTTTAAAATTAAACCCAAAAGACTGAGTCTCACTGTATCGCTCAGGCTGCACTGCAGTGTCAATTCACAGGTGCGACCCCACTACTGATCAGCACGGGGGCTTTGACCTGCTCCGTCTCCGATCTGGGCTGGTTCACCCCTCCTTAGACGACCTGGTGGTCCCAAGCTCCCCCAGGAGCACCATATCGATATTGAACTTAGTGTGGACACCTGATCAACATAGTCCACTGCAGCCCAGAACCCCTGATCTCAAGCGATCCGCCAGCCTCAGCCTCTTAGGAGTTTGGATTACAGGCGCGCGCCACTGCACTCGACGAGAGCTGCAAGCATCAGCGCTGATACTCAATCTAGTGCTCACTGAGACCTCGAGCGCAGCACAGCACAAATTAGTTTTTAAACTTGGTACATTTTTACAAGTCACTGGTACTTTTGGATAGCTTTATTCTCCCAACAGATCATCAAAACGGTGCGTTTATAAATGTTTCAACATAATTTTAATCGAATCACAAAATCACTTTTTTCACCACCACACCTGATAGTTGTTTCATCTAGATACGCCATTCATGTTAAGTAATTGCCTTGCATAAAACCTTTAACATAATTTAACTATTACTGTCAAAATAAGCGTGTTAATACAGGCAATTTTATTTTTAATTTTTTTTTTCAGTTTAACGCGTTAAAAATATTTAACGCAATTAACGCAGGGGCGGAGCCAGGGCTTGCCACTCCACTCACAACTGCCGTTTCTGTCAATTTTCTCTTGACAAGAAGTGCATTTATTCAGTCACAGACCGTCTTTACAATCATGTCAAACCGGATACGTTTGAGACGCGCTCTTCAACTTCACTTCAGCGTCAGGCGTGAGTCAGACGAGTGCATATACGATACTGTTATGACAAGCCAAATTATTCATAAACACCTGCTCGGGCGTCTGATTGTACACTGTCATGTCAAAAGCATGCGATTTAACAGCAAAACGCGCATCCTTGAGTGTGCACTTTCATGAAGTCAACAACAACCTTCTTCGTGTTCTCCACATTCAGAGAGAGATTGTTGTCACTGGAGCACCTGGTCAGGCGGCTCACCCCGCTCCTGTAGTTTGTCTCATCTCTGTTGCTAATGAGACCCACCACAGTCGTGTCACCCGCTAACTTAAAGAAGAGTTTGAAGTTGTGTGACAGTGTGCAGTCAAGGGCCAGCAGAGTGAAGAGGAGGGGGCTTAGCACACATCCTTGGGGGGCCCCAGTGTTCAGTGTGATGGTGCTGGATGTGTTGCTGCCGACCTGTTGCCAGTTGCACAGCGAAGTGTTGATCCCCAGCTGGACCAGTTTGTGAATGAGCTGTTGAGGGATGATAGTGTTAAATGCTGAACTGAAGTCTATGAACAGAATTCTGACGTATGAGTCTTTTTTTGTCTAAATGTGTGAGTGCTGAGTGGAGGGCAGTGGCGATGGCATCATCGGTTGAGTGGTTAGACCGATATACAAACTGGTAGAGGTCCAGGGAGGGTCGTTGACTAGGTCAAAGACTAGCTGTTCAAAGCACTTCATGAGAATAGGAGTATGTGCAACTGGACGGTAGTCATTGAAGCAGGATGGAGACGGCATCTTCAGGACTGGATTGATGGTGGTAGTTTTGAATTTAAACATTCTTCGAAACATTTGGGCTAATTTAAGTAAGTCATTAAAATATATAACACTGTTCTAGTGGTGTTTTAGATATTTTAATATAAAAATTATACATATTGTGCCTTTAAAATTAAACCCAAAAGACTGAGTCTCACTGTATCGCTCAGGCTGCACTGCAGTGTCTATTCACAGGTGCCACCCCACTACTGATCAGCATGGGGGCTTTGACCTGCTCCGTCTCCGATCTGGGCCGGTTCACCCCTCCTTAGACGACCTGGTGGTCCCAAGCTCCCCCAGGAGCACCATATCGATACTGAACTTAGTGTGGACACCTGATCAACATAGTCCACTGCAGCCCAGAACCCCTGATCTCAAGCAATCCGCCAGCCTCAGCCTCCCAGGAGCTTGGATTACAGGCACGCGCCACTGCACCCGGCGAGAGCTTCAAGCATCAGCGCTGATACTCAATCTAGTGCTCACTGAGACCTCGAGCGCAGCATAGCACAAATTAGTTTTTAAACTTGGTACATTTTTACAAGTCACTGGTACTTTTGGATAGCTTTATTCTCCTAACAGATCATCAAAACGGTGCGTTTATAAATGTTTCAACATAATTTTAATCGAATCACAAAATCACTTTTTTCACCACCACACCTGATAGTTGTTTCATCTAGATACGCCATTCATGTTAAGTAATTGCCTTGCATAAAACCTTTGACATAATTTAACTATTACTGTCAAAATTAGCGTGTTAATACAGGCATCTTTATTTTTTTTATTTTTTTTCAGTTCAACGCGTTAAAAATATTTAACGCATTTAACGCAGGGGCGGAGCCAGGGCTTGCCACTCCATTCACAACTGCCATTTCTGTCAATTTTCTCTTGACAAGAAGTGCATTTATTCAGTCACAGACCGTCTTTACAATCATGTCAAACCGGATACGTTTGAGACGCGCTCTTCAACTTCACTTCAGCGTCAGGCGCGAGTCAAACGAGTGCGTATACGATACTGTTATGGCAAGCCAAATAATTCATAAACACCTGCTCGGGCGTCTGATTGTACACTCTCAAGTCAAAAGCATGCGATTTAACAGCAAAACGCGCATCCTTGAGTGTGCACTTTCATGAAGTCAACAACAACCTTCTTCGTGTTCTCCACATTCAGAGAGAGATTGTTGTCACTGGAGCACCTGGTCAGGCGGCTCACCCCGCTCCTGTAGTTTGTCTCATCTCTGTTGCTAATGAGACCCACCACAGTCGTGTCACCCGCTAACTTAAAGAAAAGTTTGATGTTGTGTGACAGTGTGCAGTCAAGGGCCAGCAGAGTGAAGAGGAGGGGGCTTAGCACACATCCTTGGGGGGCCCCAGTGTTCAGTGTGATGGTGCTGGATGTGTTGCTGCCGACCTGTTGCCAGTTGCACAGCGAAGTGTTGATCCCCAGCTGGACCAGTTTGTGAATGAGCTGTTGAGGGATGATAGTGTTAAATGCTGAACTGAAGTCTATGAACAGAATTCTGACGTATGAGTCTTTTTTTGTCTAAATGTGTGAGTGCTGAGTGGAGGGCAGTGGCGATGGCATCATCGGTTGAGTGGTTAGACCGATATACAAACTGGTAGAGGTCCAGGGAGGGTCGTTGACTAGGACAATGACTAGCTGTTCAAAGCACTTCATGAGAATAGGAGTATGTGCAACTGGACGGTAGTCATTGAAGCAGGATGGAGACGGCTTCTTCAGGACTGGATTGATGGTGGTAGTTTTGAATTTAAACATTCTTCGAAACATTTGGGCTACTTTAAGTAAGTCATTAAAATATATAACACTGTTCTAGTGGTGTTTTAGATATTTTAATATAAAAATTATACATATTGTGCCTTTAAAATTAAACCCAAAAGACTGAGTCTCACTGTATTGCTCAGGCTGCACTGCAGTGTCTATTCACAGGTGCGACCCCACTACTGATCAGCATGGGGGCTTTGACCTGCTCCGTCTCCGATCTGGGCCGGTTCACCCCTCCTTAGACGACCTGGTGGTCCCAAGCTCCCCCAGGAGCACCATATCGATACTGAACTTAGTGTGGACACCTGATCAACATAGTCCACTGCAACCCAGAACCCCTGATCTCAAGCGATCCGCCAGCCTCAGCCTCCCAGGAGCTTGGATTACAGGCACGCGCCACTGTACCCGGCGAGAGCTGCAAGCATCAGCGCGGATACTCAATCTAGTGCTCACTGAGACCTCGAGCGCAGCACAGCACAAATTAGTTTTTAAACTTGGTACATTTTTACAAGTCACTGGTACTTTTGGATAGCTTTATTCTCCTAACAGATCATCAAAACGGTGCGTTTATAAATGTTTCAACATAATTTTAATCGAATCACAAAATCACTTTTTTCACCACCACACCTGATAGTTGTTTCATCTAGATACGCCATTCATGTTAAGTAATTGCCTTGCATAAAACCTTTGACATAATTTAACTATTACTGTCAAAATTAGCGTGTTAATACAGGCATCTTTATTATTATTTTTTTTTTTCAGTTCAACGCGTTAAAAATATTTAAAGCAATTAACGCAGGGGCGGAGCCAGGGCTTGCCACTCCATTCACAACTGCCATTTCTGTCAATTTTCTCTTGACAAGAAGTGCATTTATTCAGTCACAGACCGTCTTTACAATCATGTCAAACCGGATACGTTTGAGACGCGCTCTTCAACTTCACTTCAGCGTCAGGCGCGAGTCAAACGAGTGCGTATACGATACTGTTATGGCAAGCCAAATTATTCATAAACACCTGCTCGGGCTTCTGATTGTACACTGTCACGTCAAAAGCATGCGATTTAACAGCAAAACGCGCATCCTTGAGTGTGCACTTTCATGAAGTCAACAACAACCTTCTTCGTGTTCTCCACATTCAGAGAGAGATTGTTGTCACTGGAGCACCTGGTCAGGCGGCTCACCCCGCTCCTGTAGTTTGTCTCATCTCTGTTGCTAATGAGACCCACCACAGTCGTGTCACCCGCTAACTTAAAGAAGAGTTTGAAGTTGTATGACAGTGTGCAGTCAAGGGCCAGCAGAGTGAAGAGGAGGGGGCTTAGCACACATCCTTGGGGGGCCCCAGTGTTCAGTGTGATGGTGCTGGATGTGTTGCTGCCGACCTGTTGCCAGTTGCACAGCGAAGTGTTGATCCCCAGCTGGACCAGTTTGTGAATGAGCTGTTGAGGGATGATAGTGTTAAATGCTGAACTGAAGTCTATGAACAGAATTCTGACGTATGAGTCTTTTTTTGTCTAAATGTGTGAGTGCTGAGTGGAGGGCAGTGGCGATGGCATCATCGGTTGAGTGGTTAGACCGATATACAAACTGGTAGAGGTCCAGGGAGGGTCGTTGACTAGGACAATGACTAGCTGTTCAAAGCACTTCATGAGAATAGGAGTATGTGCAACTGGACGGTAGTCATTGAAGCAGGATGGAGACGGCATCTTCAGGACTGGATTGATGGTGGTAGTTTTGAATTTAAACATTCTTCGAAACATTTGGGCTAATTTAAGTAAGTCATTAAAATATATAACACTGTTCTAGTGGTGTTTTAGATATTTTAATATAAAAATTATACATATTGTGCCTTTAAAATTAAACCCAAAAGACTGAGTCTCACTGTATCGCTCAGGCTGCACTGCAGTGTCTATTCACAGGTGCCACCCCACTACTGATCAGCATGGGGGCTTTGACCTGCTCCGTCTCCGATCTGGGCCGGTTCACCCCTCCTTAGACGACCTGGTGGTCCCAAGCTCCCCCAGGAGCACCATATCGATACTGAACTTAGTGTGGACACCTGATCAACATAGTCCACTGCAGCCCAGAACCCCTGATCTCAAGCGATCCGCCAGCCTCAGCCTCCCAGGAGCTTGGATTACAGGCACGCGCCACTGCACCCGGCGAGAGCTTCAAGCATCAGCGCTGATACTCAATCTAGTGCTCACTGAGACCTCGAGCGCAGCATAGCACAAATTAGTTTTTAAACTTGGTACATTTTTACAAGTCACTGGTACTTTTGGATAGCTTTATTCTCCTAACAGATCATCAAAACGGTGCGTTTATAAATGTTTCAACATAATTTTAATCGAATCACAAAATCACTTTTTTCACCACCACACCTGATAGTTGTTTCATCTAGATACGCCATTCATGTTAAGTAATTGCCTTGCATAAAACCTTTGACATAATTTAACTATTACTGTCAAAATTAGCGTGTTAATACAGGCATCTTTATTTATTTTTATTTTTTTCAGTTCAACGCGTTAAAAATATTTAACGCATTTAACGCAGGGGCGGAGCCAGGGCTTGCCACTCCATTCACAACTGCCATTTCTGTCAATTTTCTCTTGACAAGAAGTGCATTTATTCAGTCACAGACCGTCTTTACAATCATGTCAAACCGGATACGTTTGAGACGCGCTTTTCAACTTCACTTCAGCGTCAGGCGCGAGTCAAACGAGTGCGTATACGATACTGTTATGGCAAGCCAAATAATTCATAAACACCTGCTCGGGCGTCTGATTGTACACTCTCAAGTCAAAAGCATGCGATTTAACAGCAAAACGCGCATCCTTGAGTGTGCACTTTCATGAAGTCAACAACAACCTTCTTCGTGTTCTCCACATTCAGAGAGAGATTGTTGTCACTGGAGCACCTGGTCAGGCGGCTCACCCCGCTCCTGTAGTTTGTCTCATCTCTGTTGCTAATGAGACCCACCACAGTCGTGTCACCCGCTAACTTAAAGAAAAGTTTGAAGTTGTGTGACAGTGTGCAGTCAAGGGCCAGCAGAGTGAAGAGGAGGGGGCTTAGCACACATCCTTGGGGGGACCCAGTGTTCAGTGTGATGGTGCTGGATGTGTTGCTGCCGACCTGTTGCCAGTTGCACAGCGAAGTGTTGATCCCCAGCTGGACCAGTTTGTGAATGAGCTGTTGAGGGATGATAGTGTTAAATGCTGAACTGAAGTCTATGAACAGAATTCTGACGTATGAGTCTTTTTTTGTCTAAATGTGTGAGTGCTGAGTGGAGGGCAGTGGCGATGGCATCATCGGTTGAGTGGTTAGACCGATATACAAACTGGTAGAGGTCCAGGGAGGGTCGTTGACTAGGACAATGACTAGCTGTTCAAAGCACTTCATGAGAATAGGAGTATGTGCAACTGGACGGTAGTCATTGAAGCAGGATGGAGACGGCTTCTTCAGGACTGGATTGATGGTGGTAGTTTTGAATTTAAACATTCTTCGAAACATTTGGGCTAATTTAAGTAAGTCATTAAAATATATAACACTGTTCTAGTGGTGTTTTAGATATTTTAATATAAAAATTATACATATTGTGCCTTTAAAATTAAACCCAAAAGACTGAGTCTCACTGTATTGCTCAGGCTGCACTGCAGTGTCTATTCACAGGTGCGACCCCACTACTGATCAGCATGGGGGCTTTGACCTGCTCCGTCTCCGATCTGGGCCGGTTCACCCCTCCTTAGACGACCTGGTGGTCCCAAGCTCCCCCAGGAGCACCATATCGATACTGAACTTAGTGTGGACACCTGATCAACATAGTCCACTGCAACCCAGAACCCCTGATCTCAAGCGATCCGCCAGCCTCAGCCTCCCAGGAGCTTGGATTATAGGCACGCGCCACTGTACCCGGCGAGAGCTGCAAGCATCAGCGCGGATACTCAATCTAGTGCTCACTGAGACCTCGAGCGCAGCACAGCACAAATTAGTTTTTAAACTTGGTACATTTTTACAAGTCACTGGTACTTTTGGATAGCTTTATTCTCCTAACAGATCATCAAAACGGTGCGTTTATAAATGTTTCAACATAATTTTAATCGAATCACAAAATCACTTTTTTCACCACCACACCTGATAGTTGTTTCATCTAGATACGCCATTCATGTTAAGTAATTGCCTTGCATAAAACCTTTGACATAATTTAACTATTACTGTCAAAATTAGCGTGTTAATACAGGCATCTTTATTATTATTTTTTTTTTTCAGTTCAACGCGTTAAAAATATTTAACGCAATTAACGCAGGGGCGGAGCCAGGGCTTGCCACTCCATTCACAACTGCCATTTCTGTCAATTTTCTCTTGACAAGAAGTGCATTTATTCAGTCACAGACCGTCTTTACAATCATGTCAAACCGGATACGTTTGAGACGCGCTCTTCAACTTCACTTCAGCGTCAGGCGCGAGTCAAACGAGTGCGTATACGATACTGTTATGGCAAGCCAAATTATTCATAAACACCTGCTCGGGCTTCTGATTGTACACTCTCAAGTCAAAAGCATGCGATTTAACAGCAAAACGCGCATCCTTGAGTGTGCACTTTCATGAAGTCAACAACAACCTTCTTCGTGTTCTCCACATTCAGAGAGAGATTGTTGTCACTGGAGCACCAGGTCAGGCGGCTCACCCCGCTCCTGTAGTTTGTCTCATCTCTGTTGCTAATGAGACCCACCACAGTCGTGTCACCCGCTAACTTAAAGAAGAGTTTGAAGTTGTGTGACAGTGTGCAGTCAAGGGCCAGCAGAGTGAAGAGGAGGGGTCTTAGCACACATCCTTGGGGGGCCTCAGTGTGATGGTGCTGGGTGTGTTGCTGCCGACCTGTTGCCAGTTGCACAGCGAAGTGTTGATCCCCAGCTGGACCAGTTTGTGAATGAGCTGTTGAGGGATGATAGTGTTGAATGCTGAACAGAAGTCTATGAACCTAATTCTGACGTATGAGTCTTTTTTTGTCTAAATGTGTGAGTGCTGAGTGGAGGGCAGTGGCGATGGCATCATCGGTTGAGGGGTTAGACCGATATACAAACTGGTAGAGGTCCAGGGAGGGTCGTTGACTAGGACAATGACTAGCTGTTCAAAGCACTTCATGAGAATAGGAGTATGTGCAACTGGACGGTAGTCATTGAAGCAGGATGGAGACGGCTTCTTCAGGACTGGATTGATGGTGGTAGTTTTGAATTTAAACATTCTTCGAAACATTTGGGCTAATTTAAGTAAGTCATTAAAATATATAACACTGTTCTAGTGGTGTTTTAGATATTTTAATATAAAAATTATACACATTGTGCCTTTAAAATTAAACCCAAAAGACTGAGTCTCACTGTATCGCTCAGGCTGCACTGCAGTGTCTATTCACAGGTGCGACCCCACTACTGATCAGCATGGGGGCTTTGACCTGCTCCATCTCCGATCTGGGCCGGTTCACCCCTCCTTAGACGACCTGGTGGTCCCAAGCTCCCCCAGGAGCACCATATCGATACTGAACTTAGTGTGGACACCTGATCAACATAGTCCACTGCAGCCCAGAACCCCTGATCTCAAGTGATCCACCAGCCTCAGCCTCCCAGGAGCTTGGATTACAGGCACACGCCACTGCACCCGGCAAGAGCTGCAAGCATCAGCGCTGATACTCAATCTAGTGCTCACTGAGACCTCGAGCGCAGCACAGCACAAATTAGTTTTTAAACTTGGTACATTTTTACAAGTCACTGGTACTTTTGGATAGCTTTATTCTCCTAACAGATCATCAAAACGGTGCATTTATAAATGTTTCAACATAATTTTAATCGAATCACAAAATCACTTTTTTCACCACCACACCTGATAGTTGTTTCATCTAGATACGCCATTCATGTTAAGTAATTGCCTTGCATAAAACCTTTGACATAATTTAACTATTACTGTCAAAATTAGCGTGTTAATACAGGCATCTTTATTATAATTGTTTTTTTCAGTTCAACGCGTTAAAAATATTTAACGCAATTAACGCAGGGGCGCAGCCAGGGCTTGCCACTCCATTCACAACTGCCATTTCTGTCAATTTTCTCTTGACAAGAAGTGCATTTATTCAGTCACAGACCGTCTTTACAATCATGTCAAACCGGATACGTTTGAGACGCGCTCTTCAACTTCACTTCAGCGTCAGGCGCGAGTCAAACGAGTGCGTATACGATACTGTTATGGCAAGCCAAATTATTCATAAACACCTGCTCGTGCTTCTGATTGTACACTCTCAAGTCAAAAGCATGCGATTTAACAGCAAAACGCGCATCCTTGAGTGTGCACTTTCATGAAGTCAACAGCAACCTTCTTCGTGTTCTCCACATTCAGAGAGAGATTATTGTCACTGGAGCACCAGGTCAGGCGGCTCACCCCGCTCCTGTAGTTTGTCTCATCTCTGTTGCTAATAAGATCCACCACAGTCGTGTCACCCGCTAACTTAAAGAAGAGTTTGAAGTTGTGTGACAGTGTGCAGTCAAGGGCCAGCAGAGTGAAGAGGAGGGGTCTTAGCACACATCCTTGGGGGGCCTCAGTGTGATGGTGCTGGATGTGTTGCTGTCGACCTGTTGCCAGTTGCACAGCAAAGTATTGATCCCCAGCTGGACCAGTTTGTGAATGAGCTGTTGAGGGATGATAGTGTTGAATGCTGAACAGAAGTCTATGAACAGAATTCTGACGTATGAGTCTTTTTTTGTCTAAATGTGTGAGTGCTGAGTGGAGGGCAGTGGCGATGGCAACATCGGTTGAGTGGTTAGACCGATATACAAACTGGTAGAGGTCCAGGGAGGGTCGTTGACTAGGACAATGACTAGCTGTTCAAAGCACTTCATGAGAATAGGAGTATGTGCAACTGGACGGTAGTCATTGAAGCAGGATGGAGACGGCTTCTTCAGGACTGGATTGATGGTGGTAGTTTTGAATTTAAACATTCTTCGAAACATTTGGGCTAATTTAAGTAAGTCATTAAAATATATAACACTGTTCTAGTGGTGTTTTAGATATTTTAATATAAAAATTATACATATTGTGCCTTTAAAATTAAACCCAAAAGACTGAGTCTCACTGTATCGCTCAGGCTGCACTGCAGTGTCTATTCACAGGTGCAACCCCACTACTGATCAGCATGGGGGCTTTGACCTGCTCCATCTTCGATCTGGGCCGGTTCACCCCTCCTTAGACGACCTGGTGGTCCCAAGCTCCCCCAGGAGCACCATATCGATACTGAACTTAGTGTGGACACCTGATCAACATAGTCCACTGCAGCCCAGAACCCCTGATCTCAAGCGATCCGCCAGCCTCAGCCTCCCAGGAGCTTGGATTACAGGCACGCGCCACTGCACTCGACGAGAGCTGCAAGCATCAGCGCTGATACTCAATCTAGTGCTCACTGAGACCTCGAGCGCAGCACAGCACAAATTAGTTTTTAAACTTGGTACATTTTTACAAGTCACTGGTACTTTTGGATAGCTTTATTCTCCCAACAGATCATCAAAACGGTGCGTTTATAAATGTTTCAACATAATTTTAATCGAATCACAAAATCACTTTTTTCACCACCACACCTGATAGTTGTTTCATCTAGATACGCCATTCATGTTAAGTAATTGCCTTGCATAAAACCTTTAACATAATTTAACTATTACTGTCAAAATAAGCGTGTTAATACAGGCAATTTTATTTTTAATTTTTTTTTTCAGTTTAACGCGTTAAAAATATTTAACGCAATTAATGCAGGGGCGGAGCCAGGGCTTGCCCCTCCACTCACAACTGCCGTTTCTGTCAATTTTCTCTTGACAAGAAGTGCATTTATTCAGTCACAGACCGTCTTTACAATCATGTCAAACCGGATACGTTTGAGACGCGCTCTTCAACTTCACTTCAGCGTCAGGCGTGAGTCAAACGAGTGCATATACGATACTGTTATGGCAAGCCAAATTATTCATAAACACCTGCTCGGGCGTCTGATTGTACACTGTCACGTCAAAAGCATGCGATTTAACAGCAAAACGCGCATCCTTGAGTGTGCACTTTCATGGAGTCAACAACAACCCTCCGTGTTCTCCACATTCAGAGAGAGATTGTTGTCACTGGAGCACCTGGTCAGGCGGCTCACCCCGCTCCTGTAGTTTGTCTCATCTCTGTTGCTAATGAGACCCACCACAGTCATGTCACCCGCTAACTTAAACAAGAGGTTGAAGTTGTGTGACAGTGTGCAGTCAAGGGCCAGCAGAGTGAAGAGGAGGGGGCTTAGCACACATCCTTGGGGGGCCCCAGTGTTCAGTGTGAAGGTGTTGGATGTGTTGCTGCCGACCTGTTGCCAGTTGCACAGCGAAGTGTTGATCCCCAGCTGGACCAGTTTGTGAATGAGCTGTTGAGGGATGATAGTGTTGAATGCTGAACGGAAGTCTATGAACAGAATTCTTACGTATGAGTCTTTTTTTGTCTAAATGTGTGAGTGCTGAGTGGAGGGCAGTGGCGATGGCATCATCGGTTGAGTGGTTAGACCGATATACAAACTGGTAGAGGTCCAGGGAGGGTCGTTGACTAGGACAATGACTAGCCGTTCAAATCACTTCGTGAGAATAGGAGTATGTGCAACTGGATGGTAGTCATTGAAGCAGGATGGAGACGGCTTCTACAGGACTGGATTGATGGTGGTAGTTTTGAATTTAAACATTCTTCGAAACATTTGGGGTAATTTAAGTAAGTCATTAAAATATATAACACTGTTCTAGTGGTGTTTTAGATATTTTAATATAAAAATTATACATATTGTGCCTTTAAAATTAAACCCAAAAGACTGAGTCTCACTGTATCGCTCAGGCTGCACTGCAGTGTCTATTCACAGGTGCGACCCCACTACTGATCAGCACGGGGGCTTTGACCTACTCCGTCTCCGATCTGGGCCGGTTCACCCCTCCTTAGACGACCTGGTGGTCCCAAGCTCCCCCAGGAGCACCATATCGATACTGAACTTAGTGTGGACACCTGATCAACATAGTCCACTGTAGCCCAGAACCCCTGATCTCAAGCGATCCGCCAGCCTCAGCCTCCCAGCAGCTTGGATTACAGGCGCGCGCCACTGCACCCGACGAGAGCTGCAAGCATCAGCGCTGATACTCAATCTAGTGCTCACTGAGACCTCGAGCGCAGCACAGCACAAATTAGTTTTTAAACTTGGTACATTTTTACAAGTCACTGGTACTTTTGGATAGCTTTATTCTCCTAATAGATAATCAAAACGGTGCGTTTATAAATGTTTCAACATAATTTTAATCGAATCACAAAATCACTTTTTTCACCACCACACCTGATAGTTGTTTCATCTAGATACGCCATTCATGTTAAGTAATTGCCTTGCATAAAACCTTTGACATAATTTAACTATTACTGTCAAAATTAGCGTGTTAATACAGGCATCTTTATTATAATTTTTTTTTTCAGTTCAACGCGTTAAAAATATTTAACTCAATTAACGCAGGGGCGCAGCCAGGGCTTGCCACTCCATTCACAACTGCCGTTTCTGTCAATTTTCTCTTGACAAGAAGTGCATTTATTCAGTCACAGACCGTCTTTACAATCATGTCAAACCGGATACGTTTGAGACGCGCTCTTCAACTTCACTTCAGCGTCAGGCGCGAGTCAAACGAGTGCGTATACGATACTGTTATGGCAAGCCAAATTATTTATAAACACCTGCTCGGGCGTCTGATTGTACACTGTCACGTCAAAAGCATGCGATTTAACAGCAAAACGTGCATCCTTGAGTGTGCACTTTCATGAAGTCAACAACAACCTTCTTCGTGTTCTCCACATTCAGAGAGAGATTGTTGTCACTGGATTACCTGGTCAGGCGGCTCACCCCGCTCCTGTAGTTTGTCTCATCTCTGTTGCTAATGAGACCCACCACAGTCGTGTCACCCGCTAACTTAAACAAGAGGTTGAAGTTGTGTGACAGTGTGCAGTCAAGGGCCAGCAGAGTGAAGAGGAGGGGGATTAGCACACATCCTTGGGGGGCCCCAGTGTTCAGTGTGATGGTGCTGGATGTGTTGCTGCCGATCTGTTGCCAGTTGCACAGCGAAGTGTTGATGCCCAGCTGGACCAGTTTGTGAATAAGCTGTTGAGGGATGATAGTGTTGAATGCTGAACGGAAGTCTATGAACAGAATTCTGACGTATGAGTCTTTTTTTGTCTAAATGTGTGAGTGCTGAGTGGAGGGCAGTGGCGATGGCATCATCGGTTGAGTGGTTAGACCGATAAACAAACTGGTAGAGGTCCAGGGAGGGTACGGTGTACATTTTAGGACATCCTCAGACCTCACTCATCAAATGAAAAGGCATCATGCCTCAGACTAAAAGGCTTCAGTCATGGGACAAAACGGCATCGCGCCTCTGACTGAAAAGCTTCAGGTCTCAGGAAAAACAACGTCAGGTGTCAGGTCTCATACAATTAACGTTATGTATCAGACTAAACGGACTCAGACAAAAAGTCATCAGATGAAACGGACTCAGGCAAAAAGTCATCAGACTTTTACTTTATACTTTTTTTATTGTAATGTAAAATTTTATATTTTGTATAATGAAAGTATTTAAATAAAATGTCCCTGAAAATAATTTGACAGACACAATGAAATAGTTGACAATGAAAAGTATTTTTATATTAACTCATGAAAAAATCTTATTTGTTATATCATACAATGTATCAAATGTAAATATACACAACTAGTAAAAGAATATGCATATCATATACATTACAGAAGATTTAATACAAAAAGTATTCACCTTGGTATGTACATATTTCTAATTAATAGCAAGTACAATATATATTTATTGTTATAATTTGTGATGTATCTAATATGTTACAAAAGATCTACTACAAAATATGCTACATACTACTCAACTACATAAAGTATATATTTACTATGAATGTAAAAATAAATCTTAGGTTCATACTATAATATGAACAGAATCTGTCCATTCATACCACTGATACACATCCAGGTAAACGTTATAATAGCACTTTCATTGATGCTATGAAGGCATCATCTTGCCAGATCATCTGTATTATGAAATCTGATTTTGTGTCAGTCACAAAGTCACATCAGTGTAGACCAGTGTCTGCAGTCTGACCTTGTACCTGCCAGTAGTACTTCTGGGTATCTTTAAGTTTGGCTAGTACTCTTTGAATTTTCATAAATGGAACCTGAGCAATGTTTTCAGCAGTGGCGCTTTTTACCTCCACTAGTCTAAACTGGAATGTTTCAGATGGATCATTAACATCAGGAACACCTGCAGCTATAGGGGGACATTGGTATGAAAGTGGACTGCCGTGCCAAGAGGCACAACTCTACTTTTGACATGCCCTCAAGTATGTGTGGCAGCAAAGGCTTGGGATTAATCTGACTTAGTTTTGCACCAGAAGCCAAGACATCAGCATCTGGAAGGGGACCTAAAAAAATGAACACAAATGATGAGTCGTGAAGACATTAAGCTATAGCTGTGCGCACACACACACACAGAGTTGTGAATTACCTGTGTAAGCCTTTTATGGGGTAGAATTGATTCCATTCTTCCCAACTGATTCTGGTTTCAGGACACAAAGTTCACTCACTGCCTCTGGATGAACTCCCTTAATATGAAAAAAATACAGTAATAGTTAAAGATCGTTTACTGATCTTGGGTGGTTTTAATTTATACATTTGTTACTTAATCTGCACTCTTGTTCATTATTAGTCTATGATTTTTTAATGTATACATATACTTTCTTTGAGTTAATAGTGTTCTTACCAATGCAGAAAAGAAAAATACATGCCTGTGCTCTTGGACGATGCCATCTCTATGGCTAACTTGATTTTATTCATCTTCTTAGATGCGTTTCACTGCAAGATAAAAGCATTAGATCAGATGCTGTTAAAAATAAATTTTTCATTTGTACAAGGATATTGTATAACATCAGTGAAGAAGTACATTATCGATTAAACTTAACGGTAACACTTCCTATGAAGCTCGTATTTAAAACAAATTATAAGAGTATTCTTATGGCATTATAATGAATGAATAATGTATTAGAAAAAAACTTTGTAATATGTCATATCATCTCATGAGTAATCATAACATTTTTAATGTGTTATAATTTAAGTATAATTTACTTATTTGTGGTTATAGAATTTAAGATTATGATTTATAATACGAAATGAAAATAATGCATCCACTTAACTTACAACAGAATATTTCCCTTAGATATAATACAAGTCTCATATCTTGGCATTGTTGTTTTGTTACTTTACTCAAAGCAGGCAAATACCACTATAAATAACTTCAACAATAATAATGAAAATAAAAATATTATTTTTCCTTAAACAGCCATCATATCAAAAATCTGATCAGATGAATGTGTAATATGTAATACTTTTACCAAATTTATTGTAATATCAATAAGATAGTAAGATACTGTATATATTTTAAATAAATAATGTCAAGATATAAGACTTATAAACCATTATAAATCATGTGGATTTAGCATGGTGTATATTGCGTGTTATACATAATCATACTCATAAAAGTTACATCCACGAATAAGTAAGTTTTATACGTATAATTGTTATGATTATTTATGAGATGAAACAAAGTTTTTCTATATATAATGCATTGTGGTTTTATTATAGTAAAAGTGTAGTAACGTTTTTTTTAGTGTAATGATACCATTTGTATAACCGCAGTTTTACTACAAACACCATGGTTAAACTATGGTTAGTAGCAAAACTATGTTAATCTGTGGATACCATGATTTAACTATATCGACCATTTGTTTTTTGTTTGTTTTTGTTTTTTGATAGTAAAACCATGGTTATTTTTGCGTAAGGGTAACTTTACTACTTGGCCAAAATAAAAGCTCACTATTTGCAATATGGCTAACTAACTTTTTAAACGTGCACACAAGACTCTCGAAAAGCATGTTCTCTTCCCTATATAACTTAATTAGTGTAACATTTGAATAAAACTGTTAAAGTATAAAATATCAAACGCTGCTTACCTCCTTTTGCCATCAATCAACCATGATATACCACTTCCTGTGAACGGCGTGCGTGTGACGTCACATGGGGCGGGGCAACGCTATATTCCACCTGAGTCCGTTTCGTCTGGTGACTTTTTGCCTGAGTCCGTTTCGTCTGATGACTTTTTGCCTGAGTCCGTTTCGTCTGATGACTTTTTGTCTGAGTCCATTTAGTCTGATGACTTTTTGCCTGAGTCCGTTTAGTCTGATACCTAATGTTAATTGTATGAGACCTGACACCTGACGTCGTTTTTCCTGAGACCTGAAGCTTTTCAGTCAGAGGCGCGATGCCGTTTTGTTCGATGACTGAAGCCTTTTAGTCTGAGGCATGATGCCTTTTCATTTGATGATTGAGGTCTGAGGATGTCCTAAAATGTACACCGTAGGAGGGTCGTTGACTAGGACAATGACTAGCCGTTCAAAGCACTTCATGAGAATAGGAGTATGTGCAACTGGACGGTGGTCATTGAAGCAGGATGGAGACGGCTTCTTCAGGACTGGATTGATGGTGGTAGTTTTGAATTTAAACATTCTTCGAAACATTTGGGCTAATTTAAGTAAGTCATTAAAATATATAACACTGTTCTAGTGGTGTTTTAGATATTTTAATATAAAAATTATACATATTGTGCCTTTAAAATTAAACCCAAAAGACTTAAATTAAAAGAGTTAAAAATTAAAATAAAATTAAAAAAGAGTCTTAAATTAATTCAATTAAATTCAATTAAATTCAATTAAAGATTGAAATTTTCATTTGGCTAGTTTTATGTTGTTTACATTAGTTTTAAGAAAATAAATGAGACTGTTTAAAAAAAAGAAATTGGATTAACACTATCCTAAACACTACTTTATACATGTTCACCATCTATTTAGAGTTGTGTAAAATCAGTCAGTCAAATTACATATGAACAAACCCCTCTGAAAATCCTTCAGAATAATGATTTAGGAATAAAACTGTAAAATTAAGTGTAAGTTCGCTGAAGTTAATATTTCTGACTCGGGAGAAAAAAAATACAAATTTTGTGAAAAGGATGTGCACTCCAATTGAAATCTATAGATGAAATATTCAGAGATTAAATGCAAAGCAACAGCTAAAAGTGTTTTTTGAATGTTTTCTGTCTGAAATCGTCTAGTCTGAAGAAGAAAAAAAAACACTTTAGCTTAAAAAAATTTAAATAAAATAATAATAATAATAACAACAATTATCAATGCATGAAAATTCATGTTTTTGTCTATAGTGTCTTGCCTTCAAATGAAACTAAACAGTCAAAAGACTGAGTCTCACTGTATCACTCAGGCTGCACTGCAGTGTCTATTCACAGGTGCGACCCCACTACTGATCAGCACGGGGGCTTTGACCTGCTCCGTCTCCGACCTGGGTCGGTTCACCCCTCCTTAGACGACCTGGTGGTCCCAAGCTCCAGGAGCACCATATCGATACTGAACTTAGTGTGGACACCTGATCAACATAGTCCACTGAAGCCCAGAACCCCTGATCTCAAGCGATCCGCCAGCCTCAGCCTCCCAGCAGCTTGGATTACAGGCACGTGCCACTGCACCCGACGAGAGCTGCGAGCATCAGCGCGGATACTCAATCTAGTGCTCACTGAGACCTCGAGTACAGCACAGCAGAAATTAGTTTTTAAACTTGGTACATTTTTACAAGTCACCGGTAGTTTACAAAGCTTTATTCTCCAAACAGATCATCATAAATGTTTAAGCATAATTTAATCAACTTTTCACCACCACACCTAATAGTTGTTTCATCGATTTATTTTAACATCTAACGTTGAATCTTGTTCGCTCACAGCATCCTCTAGTGTATGAATCATGTAACACATCTGACGAGAGAAGAGCTGGTCGCTGTTCAGAGGTCAGAGACAGGTTTGAAAAACCTTGAGGGTGAGTAAAGATGACAAGATTTTCGTTTTTTATCTATCTCTTAAATTACTAAAAAAGCACAGATTGGATAATGTGTGAGTTACATAGGGTCAAACTGTTTTATTCCAGTCTATCACACATACATGTCCATTCACTTCACTAAAGTGAGAGAAAGATTATTACAAATGTATACATTAAAGCACTTCATTTACTATAACATACAGAAAAATATTGAATATAAACAGAGAAAGATTAATTAATATAACAATATTAGTATGATTCTGAATGCATGACACTGAAGACTGGAGTATATAAAGAATCAGATTAAAATCTGAAAAGAAATTCAGCTTTGCGTCACAGGAATGAATTACATTTTAAAACATATCCATTTAGAAAACAGTCATTTTAAAATATAATACAATTACACAATATTACTGTATTTTTGATCAAATAAATGCAACCTTAGTGAGCATAAGAGACTTCTAAAACATTTTTTTTATTCCATTATTCCAAATTTGTGGCTGGCAGTGTATATTATACAAATATTTTTATTGATTTTTCTGTTTTCCACAAACACAATACACAGAACCATGAACAACATTAATTCTGGATCTACATACTTATTCACACATCAACATACACACCCCTGCAGCAAAAAAAAAAAAAAAAAAAGGGAGGGAGGGGGTGGGGAATACACATAGTACTGATTATACTATACTGGCCAATGAAGATTCAAATAAGATAAAAAGGGCTGCCAGACCCCATAAAACTTTGCAGAGGTACCTCGGATAGTGTATTTAAGATGCTCAAGTTTAAGACACGACATCACCTCAGTAACCCAGCGTTTGTAAGATGGTGGCAATGCCTTTTTCCAGTTGAGAAGAATCAGGCGTCTAGCCAATAATGTGGAGAAAGCTATGAGCTCTATCTGATTGGTTGTTAGCTGCAATTCTTCCGGCACTACCCCAAAGATGGAAGTCAGAGGATTGGGATCAAGATCTTTGTTACAAATAAATGAAAACGTTCTGAAAATGTCAGCCCAGAATTTTGTTAATCTGGGGCATTCCCAGAACATGTGACTCAGGTCTGCTGGTTCCAGATTACATCTGGGGCATGTTGCGTCTGACCCTGGATACATTTTAGCCAGCTTGCTCCTAGAAAGATGGAGCCTGTGAAGTACCTTAAATTGCAAAAGCCCATGTCTAATGCATACCGAGGATGAATGCACCAATTCTATTGCCCGTTGCCAAGCCAAATCAGATATTTCTGTACCCAGCTCCTCCTCCCACTGCCTCTTTATATGATCAAGAGATGGGGAAGCGAATCTTTGGATGTTCTCATATATGATAGACACCATACCCTTAAGAGAGGAGTCCATATTTAAGAGCTCATCAATCCAGCCACCCTCTGGCTTGTTCAAAGAAGGAGAAAAATGTTTTTTGACGAAACTACGGACCTGTAGATACCTAAAGAAGTTGGATTGAGGGATCTCAAAATCTGTTCTTAATTGCTGAAATGAAATAAACATGTCGTCTTTAAAGAGGTCCTTAACACGCTTGACTCCATTTCTAGACCAGCGCTGAAATGCAGAATCTATGAGGGACGGAGGAAACATATGGTTCGACAGGATGGGAGCTGAGGGCAATGCTTGTTTGCTGTTGAACTGAAGTCTGAATTGTGACCATATTCTAAGTGATCCGCGAATAATTGGGTTATTCGTAAAAAAGCTTTTGCTCAAGGGAATTGGAGAACAGAGCAGAGAGCATAGTGATACTGGGTTACACGCGTGCTGTTCCATGAGCAACCAAACTGGGGCTTCCTCCCCCAACATGTCAGAGAGCCAAAATGTCAGTTTATGAAGGTTAGCTGCCCAATAATAATGCAAGAAGTTCGGCATTGCCAATCCACCATCCTCCTTCTTCCTTTCCAGATATTCTTTCCTTATGCGGGGAATTTTTTTATCCCAAATAAAAGTAGAAATACAACTGCTCAAATCCTTGAAAAATGATTTGGGTATAAAGACTGGCACTGTCTGAAATAAAAACAAAAACCTTGGTAAAATTGTCATTTTAATGGAATTGATCCTCCCCGCCAAAGATAAGGGAAGAGTTGACCACCGTACTAAATCGCGCTTGGCCTTATCAAATGCTGTTTTAAAATTACTGTTGAATAAATCCTTATAACTGCGAGTTACATTCACACCTAAATAAAGAAATCTGTCGAGGCTTACTGAAAATGGAAAAGATTGGAATGCCATTTGATGCGCTCTTTCATTAATGGGAAAAAGGAGACTCTTTGCCAAATTAATTTTATATCCCGAAACATTTCCAAAATCGGAAATAATTGTAAGAGCAATCGGTATAGAGGAATGCGGATTGGACAGAAAGAGGAGGAGATCATCTGCATAAAGCATTAGTTTGTGAACAAGTCCCTCTCTATGAATACCAGCCAAACCGGCTGCATTCCTAAGCATAATAGCAAGGGGTTCAATAGCAGCATCAAAAAGCAGAGGAGACAGCGGGCACCCCTGTCTTGTCCCCCTAAAAAGCGGAAAGCATTTGGATATTATACTATTCATTCGAATAAATGCTTGAGGGCTGGTATATAGAATTTTAATCCATGAACAGAACACAGGGCCAAAGCCAAACCTCCTAAGTGTTGTTAATAAGTAAGCATATTCAATTCTATCAAATGCCTTATGAGCATCTAAGGATATTAAAACCTCTGGGTTAGTGTTAACCTTGGGTGAATAAATCACGTTAAATAAGCGGCGGAGATTGCTAGATAACTGCCTGCCAGAAATAAAACCAGTCTGATCTGGATGAATTATTTTGCTCATAATTGGCTCTACTCTAGCTGCTAGCACCTTAGCCAGGATCTTATAATCGCAGCAAAGTAAACTGATCGGGCGGTAGGATTCACATTTAAGTGGGTCTTTATCCTTTTTAAGAAGGACTGATATGGTGGCTTGTGTCATGGTTGGAGGGAGAGAATTTGAAACGAGGGCCTCTTCAAATACCTTACTCAACAGAGGCGTTAACTTGGCAGAAAACTTCTTATAAAACTCAGCCGGGTAGCCGTCGGGGCCTGGCGCTTTCCCAGATTTTAATTTCTTAATTGCACTGTCAATCTCAAGAGCTGTTATGTTGCCTTCTAAAGTGGATCTGTCTGAATCATTAAATGATGGCAACTCTATGTTGCTGAAAAACTCTTCTATCCTGTCAGTGTCATTCACCTCCGAAGTATATAAAGCCTCATAAAAAGATTTAAACTGATTATTAATACCCTGTTGATCTGTAAAAATATTGCCCTCCCTGTCTTCAATTGCCGCTATAATACCCGCCGCTGCAGATTGCTTCAATTGATAACACAAAAACCTGCCCGCACGCTCGCCATGTTCATAATGAATTTGACGTTATTTCAAATAGAGATCCTCTGCGCGCTCGCTGGTCAAAGAATCAAATTCAGTCTCTCCTTATGCAACACCTCAGAGGACAATGCACAGTGTGACTGATCGATTGTCTTAATTTCATTCAATATTTCCGTAATCCGCCACGATTTCCTTTTATTAACACTAGCTTGATACGAAATAATTTGACCCCTCACAAACGCTTTCAGAGTGTCCCATATAGTACTAAGAAATCAATTTGAGTCTCTATGAATTTAACAAAATCTTCATCTGCCAAAACCCTTGAGTTTAGGCGCCACATACGCTGAGAGATTGAATTACCTGGGAAACGAAACTTTAGTAATACTGGACTATGATCTGAGATAACTATATTATCATATTCCACTTGTGTCATTAGAGGGAGTAGTTTCTTATCCAGCAGAAAATAATCAATTCTGGAATATGTTTGATGTACCGGTGAATAGAATGAAAACTGTTTGGATGATGGGTACTTAAATCTCCAGGGGTCCATTACGCCATATGTTTGGAGAAAAGCATTGATACATTGCGCTGATTTACTAGCTGGAATAGCCGTAGAACTAGAGCGGTCCAGAATTGGGTGTAAAACACAATTCAGATCCCCTCCTAAAATTAAATTATACATATCAAGACTAGGTAAAAAAGAAAAGAAATCACTAAAAAACTGTACATTATCCCAATTAGGTGCATATACATTGGCCAGGACCACAGGCATATTATAAAGTCTGCCCTTAATTATTACATATCGACCATTTTTATCCTTCACAGTGACCTCCTCGACAAATTGTACATTCCTATGTATAAGAACAGCAACTCCTCTACTCTTACTGTTAAAGTCAGAGTGGTATATTTGCGTAAAGCCTCCTCTGTGAAGTTTGGGATGGTCCTTGTTCAGCAAATGAGTCTCCTGCAAATATACTATATCCGATTTGAATTTATTAAGGTGGCTGAATACCTGGTTTCGCTTCACTGGATGATTTAGCCCACGTACATTCCAACTAACCAGCCTCGTTTCCGCACCACCTATGCTACTAAAGGCCATCGAATAAATTTCTCAAAACTGCCAGCAGAGGACCCATTTGCGAAAGAGAAAGAGAAAAAAAAAAGAAAAAAAAAAAAAACCTTGTGGGGGGGGGGGGGGGGGTGTTCCTAAACACACAAACAACATATGCATGAGTTTAACTACAATACAGAAACTGACCATACCAAACAACCAAAAAAAAAAAAAAAAACAATTAATTCTTTGCGTATGAGAACGCAACCTCTTCCAGTTATCACTGCTCCCAATTAGCTTACCATGTGAGCCCCCACTTAAAAACAGAACAATATAAGGCTCTTACACTTATTGAATTACTAAGCTACCCCAAACAGAGCCCCAGGAGAGAAAAACAAAACAAAACAAAAACATTCTGCTCTTGAGCCGCAATTTCTGTGAAGTTTGAGCACGTGACTGCTTGTAATGTCTCTTAGACATCTGACAAAAGCTTCGGGGCTCAATATAAACTTAGTGTAAACATTATATAAACATTTTAAGTGAAGACAAAATGAACACCGGCTAACCATAACAGTACCAAACCTGATTTGAACTTCGACGGAACAGTCCTTAACTTGGTTAAGTGAACTCAGTGAATTGCCAGCCGCTGATGTATGTGCGATCGTCACTTTCCCTTACAAGTCAGGTTCTTCAGAATGAAGTCTTTAGCTTTCAGCGGGTCCTTGAAGCTTGACTCTCGTCCATCCTGTGTCGTAATCCTCAAAATTGCAGGGTATCTCAACCCAAAGCGAACCCCCTCGCAGTTACGAAGCAAGCTCCTCACTTCATTGAAAGCTGCTCGCTGCTTGCTCACTGTCTGAGTGAAATCAGAAAGAAACCGTATCCAGTCGCCGTGAGCTGTAGTGGCTAGCTTCAATTCCATAGCTTTCTTCAAAATATCCTCTTTCTCAGAGAAGTAATGACACCTTACCACAAAGGCGCGCGGTGGTTCATTGTCATCAGTTGGTCTGCTGCGAAGAGTGCGGTGGGCTCGGTCCAAAAGTGGGGTCTTCTCGAGGTTCAAGGCCTCTTTCAGGAGGCCGGCCACAAACTCAGTTATCCGTTTGCCGTGCTCTCGCCCCTCTTTAACTCCTGTAATGCGAATGTTTGAGCGGCGTGACCTCGCCTCCAGATCTTCACTCCATTCTCTCAATACGGCCAACTCCTTTTTCATAGCCATAAGCTCCTTCTCAAGAGTAGTAGTGGAGTCCGAGTAGCCGTTCATCGCAGACTCCAACCCATTCACCCGCGCCTCCGCTGCTTCCAGCCTGGCATTAACAGCATCCACGGCGCTGCGTAACTCTGTTCGGAGCTGATCTACTTGGCTGCAGAGTTCAGCTGATTGGGCAGCAGCCTTCTCTTCTATTTTTGCAATCAAGTCCTCTTTAAGTGAATTAATTGCTTGAAGAACCACGCAGTTGTCACTAGCTGAAGTTGTGTCTTTCTTTGATGTCGCGTGGAGTTCGGCGCTAGCATTAGCATTTTGACTGGCAGTCGATTCTGCATCTCTGCGGTTACTCCGGCCCTTATTCATTTTCCTTCAAAAATAGCCCAAACTGCAATCAGCCCAACTGGATTAACACTGGTACGCTCTTATTAACACACCAGGGCAGCTTTAGCACACTAATATATAAAATAAGAGCAAAATAAACGAAATTTAAAGCTGGTTGTGGAGAGCTTGATAACTTTACGTCTTCACATGGCGCCGCTCCAACCGGAAGTCCTCAGTGTATATTTATACTCTAATTATTATTATGGTTTAAAAAAAACTGAAGAACATCCAATTTCATCTTGAAATGCAAGCTAACAGCTACAAGCGGCTGAACTAAGATGTGATGTACCAGTAAGGAAACCATTTATTACTTTGATATACTGTAAAAGACACTTTGCATTTGCCAATGAAAATAAGCATTGGAGTATGAAAGATCAGAGAATACAATGAACACAATGTAGCCAAGTATGGAGTATCTGGTTGGAGATCAAATGGGTATTTTCCAATTTGATAACGATCCAACATGCTGCACATGGAACAAAGTTGCACACAGTGGAAGTGTTCATGCTCATGTGTCCCTTACCTTAAATCCATTTAAAACCTTTAAAATGGTTTTCTAAAATGGATTCTGTGTTGGTGAAGCATACAAGGACTCAAGTGGTGTCTCTCCAATTCCATCCTGTGGCAGGTGGATTGCTCTAGCTGGCCCCAAGCCCACACCTGAATCCTCCACATCCTTAATCTCCCTTTTACAGATTACTTCCTCTCTGATATCCACTTCATCCGGTCCTTCATTGAAGTCATCACCTATCATCGCTGCCGATTTCAAGTCCACTCTAGTCTATGAGCCTGCCCAAAACCTTGGAACGCTCCAGCCCTTGAGTGCGCTCCACGTCTTGCCCATATAGGGCTCCTGTTCCCACATCTAGCCCAGAGAGGGCTGCTCAAGCCACTGACCAGAGTCCAGTGAAGCCCCCAATCCCTGACCAGAGCCCAGTGCAGCCTTTAGCCCATGAGCTCTGTCTAGTGCCCACTCTTGCCTCAGAGCTATGCCAGGATCCTGCTCTAGTCCATGGATCCACTCTAGAACGCTCTCCAGAATCCGCTCCAGAATGTGCTTACTTCACAGAGCTCCATCAGGAGCCTAGCTCCCCTTCATCTCGATTGGTCCCATCCAGGTCTCCTGCATATTTTGAGTCCCTGTAAGGTCCGCCCAGTCCCCCTTCATCAATCACAGTGCCCGCTCCTCCAGAAAACCCTCTAGTGTCTGCTCCTCCAGAGCGCCTCCCAGTTTGTGCTCCTCCAGTGTGCCTCCCAGTGTTTGCTCCTCCAGAGCGCACTCAAGTGTTCTCTGCTCCTATACCTGAGCTCAACCTGGAACCCACCATGGTCACCGATGCAGGAATAGAGGATGCTGCTTGGGAGTATTCACCCTGGCACTACTGTGTGTTAGGGCAGCACACATGCCCGTGATTGTTACCAAGAACATTTTGGGAAAGGGCTCCTTCTATACAAACACAGTGGTCATCTGTACTCCCTGTGCTCCTGGCTCCTTCGATATGGTGGTGGTAGACTTTACCCCTGTGCTTGGTTTTGCGATTCTAGATTCTACATTTTACATTTACATTGAATCACTTAGCAGACACTTTTATCCAAAGCGACTTACAAATGAGAACAATAGAAGCAACAAGAGAACAACAACAGTATACAACTGGCATGACAAGTCTCAGTTAGTCTAGTACAGAACGCATAGCCAGGTTTTTTTTTTTATTAAATGAAAAGACAAGAAAAGAAGGAAAAGTGCTAGTATTAGTTGGTTAAGTGCTGGCAAAAAGGTGAGTCTTTAGATGTTTCTTGAAAATGAGTAAAGACTCGAATACGAATTGAGATTGGAAGGTCATTCCACCAGCTGGGCGCAGTCCAGAAGAAGGACCGTGAGAGTGATTTAGAACTTCTTTGGGATGGCACCACAAGGCGTCGTTCACTTGCAGAGCGCAAACTTCTGGAGGGCACATAAGATTTAACAAGTGAGTTTAGGTATGTTGGTGCCATGCCAGTGGTCGTCTTGTAGGCAAGCATCAGTACCTTGAATTTGATGCGAGCGGCTACTGGTAGCCAGTGTAATCTGATAAGGAGAGGAGTAACGTGAGTTTTTTTGGCTCATTGAAGACAACCCTCGCTGCTGCATTCTGGATCAATTGCAGAGGCTTGACAGTGCATGCAGGAAGGCCCGCCAGGAGAGCATTACAATAGGCCAGTCTGGAGAGAACAAGAGCTTGGTCAAGAAGTTGGAAGAAGACTTGCTCTGACAGGAAGGGTCTAATCTTCCTAATGTTGTATAAGGCAAATCTGCTGGACCAGGTCGTTGTAGCAATGTGGTCTGTGAAGCTTAACTGATGATCCATCACAACTCCTAGGTTTCTGGCTGTCCTCGAAGGAGTAATGGTTGACGAGCCCAGCTGTATAGAGAAGTTGTGATGAGGCAATGGGTTAGCTGGAATTACCAGGAGTTCTGTCTTCGTAAGGTTAAGCTGATGTTCATTAAGGTGATGGTCATTCATCCAGCTAGAAATGTCACTCAGACAGGCTGAAATGCGAGCAGATGCCGTCGGGTCATCTGGTTGGAATGAGAAGTAGAGTTGGGTGTCAGCAGTGATAAGAAAAGCCATGCTTCTGAATGATAGATCCTAATGACGTTATGTAGATGAAGAAGAGAAGTGGTCCAAGTACTGAACCTTGAGGAACCCCAGTACTGTCCATCCTCAGAAAGATGGGCATCACTGGAACCACACTCCTGTGGTTTAAGTCCTACCTCTCAGAAAGATCCTTCAGAGTGTCTTGGAGGGGTGAAGTTTCTAAGTCACAACAACTTGCTTCTGGGGTTCCTCAAGGCTCAGTACTTGGACCACTTCTCTTCTCCATCTACATGATGTCATTAGGATCTGTCATTTAGCTCAATCTTATGTGCCTTCCAGAAGTTTGCGTTCTGCAAGTGCCTTGTGGTGCCATCCCAAAGAAGTTCAAAATCACTCTCACTGACCTCTGCCTGGACTGTGCCCAGCTGGTGGAATGACCTCCCAATCTAAATTCGAACAGCTGAGTCTTTACACATTTTCAAAAAACTTCTAAAGACTCATCTTTTTCGCCAGCACTTGACCAACTAATACTAGCACTTACCGTTTCTTTTCTTGTCATCATATTCTTGGAGAAGAAAAAAAAAACCTGGCTACGTGTTCTGTGCTGGACTAACTGAGACTTGTCAAGGCACTTGTATACTGTTGTTGTTCTCTTGTTGGTCTGATATATGTCATATTGTGAATGGTCACCTGGACAACCAAAAATGCACCTCCTGCCCATCTCTCCTTTCACGCGCTGTCAATGCTCGCAAACACACAGGCTAAGGATGCTAAGCAGACACCCAAACGTCAAACCTACGTCATCAAGGAAAGTCCTCCAATGAAGAGGGGAGGGACATTTTCAGATTTTGATTAAAGATTACGAAGCCAAAAAAATGTTGTGTGGACTGAATGAATGAATTAAATTGTTCACCACAAAACGATCAATTTAGGCAAACAAAGTAAACATGGTCAATTACAAAAATTGCGTTTTTGCAAAAGAAAATAAAGTTTTGCAAACGAAAATTAAAGTATTGAGGAAAATAAATGTGCTTTTTTGCAAACAAAAATTAAGAATTGCAAAACATAAATGAAACAGCGCAAAAGCAATGATTTTGCAATACATATTTTTATTGGTCATATCTATATCTTCTTTGTTTACATTAGTTCAGAGGAAAACGCAGCCCTGAAGAGTTTTGTAAATAATAGCCTATAAAATACATATTTTTATTGGTCATATCTATAAATTTTTTTGCAACGCTGATTTTATTTTGCGCGTCAATCTAGTTTGAGCTTGCAATTTTTCTTTTGCGCTTCATTTTTCTGCACGTCTCTCTTTCTGGCACTGTTTTGACGTGGGGGCGGAGTCAAGGGACCGGGGCGTGTACATTCATGTTTTCATTTTATTAACTTTATTAACAAATGTATGTGTATTAACAGCGTTTGCTCAAGTTAAAGAACTTGTTAACATGAACATCTGCTGTTTATGTCTCTCGTTGTGCACACTTTTATAGCATTAAAATGTGTTGTTTCATTTGGTTAACTGCAAGTGTTTGTTTAAAATCTCTTAACTTGTGGGAGGACGTCAGAACACAGAAGCGTTCTTTGTTTATATTAGAGGAAAACGCAGCCCTGAAGAGTTTTGTAAATAATAGCCTATAAAAGCCCGACATGCCAATAAAGCTTTGATTATGCTATGTAACAGGAATTTTTTACTGGAAGTGCACTTTAGAGGATGAATTTAACAATAACTATATAAATATTCTAACCCTATAATAATAAATAGTAGAATTAAATGTATTCATTTAGCAAATGCTTTTATCCAAAGCGACTTACAGTGCATTCAGGCTATCAGTTTTTACATATCATGTGTTCCCAGGGAATTAAACCCCCAAACTTGCGCTTGATAGTGCAATGCTCTACCTATTGAGCTACAGGAACACAAATGTATAAATATATAAATGTATAAATGTTATAAATGTATAATTTGCTAGTTTCATTTGTAAATGAAAACACTAATTTATCACAGAATGTTAATTAGGTAAGCAATACACTTATTAAAAGGGGAAATAAGCATAACAATAAATATGAAAATATAGCCCTAATTAATATAATATTATTATCAATTATAAACTGTACGGTTAGCCTATATGAAGGAATGAATAAATGACTGATGCATTTATATAGTGCTTTATTGTGTATTGTTGTCCACCCAAAGCGCTGTACAATCATGTGCTGGGTCTCTCCTCAAGCACCAGCAGTGTGCAGGATCCACTTGGATATATTATATATACAGTATTTTTCGGACTATAAGTCACACTTTTTTTCATAGTTTGGCTGGTCCTGCGACTTATAGTCAGGTGGGACTTATTTATCAAAATTAATTTGACATGAACCAAGAGAGATGAACCAAGAGAAAAAATTACCATCTACAGCCGCGAGAGGGCGCTCTATGCTGCTCAGTGCTCTGTAGCCTACTACTGAAAACAAAACGCCCTCTCGCGGCTGTAGACAGTAATGCTTTCTCTTGGTTCTTGGTTCTAAACAAATGTGATTTATAGTCCAGTGCGACTTATGTTTTTTTCCTCGTCATGACGTATTTTTGGACTGGTGCGACTTATATTTAGGTGCGACTTATAGTCCAAATGGTAAAAATAATAATAGCCTTATATTAACATATATTACATAAAAAGACATGATCAACGGACTGTGGGATGGATAAAAAATATTTGATCAATCTCTGATAATCTCAGGTTGCTCTGGTCACCCTGGTTTGTTTATTCTTTAAACTTGTGGCCACGACATTATCACGTTCCCAAGAATTAATATCTCGTGGCCATGACAAAACTAAACCAAAAAGACTCGAGTTATTTTTTTTATCTTACAATGACAGTTATTTATTAATTTATGCCAGTAGTTATGGAAATGAAAAACGAATTCGCTTGAGAATATGAAACTTGAGTCGTAGACCTCTTTAATGATTTAAGTTATAGTTTATGAAGTGAATTGCATTATTTTACATTAAAACTAGCAGTAACTCTGACCTAATGTGAGCAAAGAACGCTTCTGTGCACTGACGTCCTCCCAGAAGTTAAGAGATTTTAAACAAACACTTGCAGTTAACCAAATGAAACAACACATTTTAATTCTATAAAAGTGTGCACATCGAGAGAAATAAACAGCAGATGTTCATGGTAACAAATTCTTTAAAGGTGCCATGTGTCATGTCTGGCAAAAAAATCAAGTCATACTCCACATTCCATACCAGATGGGGGCAGTATGCCTCAATAAAGTGAATTGGTCTACTCTAGAGTAACAAACGAGAAACGGCATAGTCTCTATGCTCCGCCCCTACCTTCACAACAACCCTAGAGCCATAGCCGAAGCCTAAGAGGACGTTTTGCCTCCAGAGGAACGTTGGGTGATGTCAAGTGATTTTGAAACATGACATCTTCAAGCTACTCCCCTTCACCTTTACCAGTGAATATGTTCATATTCGTTTTGTTCATATTACATTTTGAGTTGTATATACACATAATTTGAATTAAATTAATTTGACAGACAGCATTCTGTCAACATCATTGGTCAACATCAGACAGCTGATGTTGACCAAGCTAGCACCAACCAACGTAACCAGAGCTGCCAACTCTCAAGCATTCACCCTGAGACACACGCAATTGACTCTTTTCACACACTTTCACGCCACACATCAATTTTCTCACTCACAGAAAAACCACGAAGCAAAGAGGATACGGAGACCAACAGACTAGACAGAGCAGGTTAGTTATGATATAAAAAAATATCAGATTCTGTCAATTTTATTACGCAATTCAAACAATACCGTTTTGGCACTTGTAAATGTTACACGGCAAAACCCTAGCGCACGTGAACCGATCATCTCTACTATAGTAAAAAAAACACGAACACTGTTAAAAAAAGATTTGATTTGTGATTCCGAGCGCGTTTTTTTCCCTGTAGCGGGTGGTGGTGGTAGGGGTCTCTTGCCAAGTGCTTCAGCCATCCTTCCGCTCTCTTCCCTGAACTGAAATGAAGTAGTGGGCTGTACTTTCCACACGATTGACATCAAGTTCAAGTACGCCCACAAGCCGTGCGAGTTATTCGTGTATTGCAGGTTGGCTGGTGGTTATGTTGCCCGCATACCGCCTCCCATGGCCGAAACTGGTATTACGACACCTGTCGGGCCGTGGCTAGTAATGCTAATGCTAATTAAAGTTGATATCTCTGCAGCACTATAACTTGACATTTTTTCAATGACATCATCGCCCTTATTTCTTCTCATTCTTTTGATTCGTGTAGGTCATTTTTTGGATATTTTTACCTCAATTTTTACACATGGCACCTTTAACTTGAGCCAACACTGCTAGACATATACATTTGTTAATAAAGTTAATAAAATGAAAACATTAATGTTTTAATGCTATTGAATAGTAATAGAAAAGAAACAATCCACTCGAAAGTCTCTGCCCATCATGACAGGACTTGGATTAGTGAGCTGCGTCTCGGGCTGATGACGTCACTTACAGGGAGGCATGTTGTACACGCCCCCGTCCCTTGACTCTGCCCCCACGTCAAAAAAGTGTCACAAAGAGAGACGTGCAGAAAAATCAGGGGGGCAGGGTTTCATATTTTTTTTGAAGCACCCCTGGGCGTCGCCATTGGCTAGCGGACCCCCACCTGCTCTTAGCATTCCATTGACTCCCATTCATTTTGGCGTCACTTTGACAGCGAATATATTTTGAATATATGAATATATTTTCTTGAATTGAAATATATGAAGGGTAACAAATGCTTTTAAAAATATACATTTTAAAAAATATATTGTTATTCTTTTTTCTTTTTTTTTTGTCCGTGTGGGAGCATCACCCACCTTGTTCGAGTCTGGACCAATACGAGGCTCATCGGTGAGAATCGGAGCCAATGAAAGGACAGGAGTCACTTGATGTTGCGAAAGGAAGAGCGTCCAATGTAACGGGATTCCTCACATCTGCGTTCACTGCCATCAGACACGAAGCTTATGCTCACGGAATCGAGTGTAATATAAACTTAAAGGTAAAAGCTACATTTTATCTCACGCATTTATGGCCTTTATTTGGTTATTTGGACTTGCTCGAGCAATCACTCGTGGTTGAATAGTGTGGATAGTTCATATATTTAACATGTAAGTTACACGGTCGCAGGCTTCTAGCTAACGCGATCCTTCCTCTTTTGTGGCAACAAGCAGGAACAATTCACCCAAAACGACATCGCTTCCGTTTGGTTATAAATATGAAAGGACTGTTTTTTTAATAGCCGACATGACAAACGTTTCTGGCTTTATGACTGGGATTGGTGAACACTGTTTTGGCTTGACTTGCACAAACACGTCGAGTCTCTTTACTCTCTATCTCTTCAGATGCAGTTTATGCTGCTCTTCAGCAGGCAGGGAAAGCTGCGGCTGCAGAAGTGGTACGTGCCGCTGTCGGATACCCAGAAGAAGAAGATCTCCCGGGAGGTCATTCAGATGGTGCTGGCTCGCAAACCCAAGATGTGCAGCTTCCTGGAATGGAGGGATGTGAAAATAGTCTACAAAAGGTTAGAAAGCCATACTGAATGATGTGTACTGCATGGAGGGAACTACAAATCCATTGTGTTCGGCACTTTCCATTAAAACGGTAGTCTTGGGTGTTCCCTGACTTAAAAAAAAACCTTATGGGCACAATTCCCATGTTTTTGTGGGTGTGTGTGTGTGTGTGTGTGTGTGTGTGTGTGTGTTTGGAGACATATTTTACATGTCTGATAAAATGTTATCTGACTAACCCAATAAGAAAAGCTGGTAGAAGCAAGTTTTAAACACCTTAAATGTTTGTATCACCCCCTTAAAATGCTGAACATGGTCTGTCCCACATTAGAGCTCTAGTCTAAACCTTCTCAGCTGTACTCAGCATTAAAAAATTATAGTAATGTTACTTTTGACATGTTGAATTCATTGTAGTAATTAAGTATTTAATTAAAGGGATGGTTCACCTTCAGTTGCTGGTCCTCATTGACTACGTTTACATGCTGTTAAAATTCGGGTTATGGTCGGGTTAAGGTCACTATTCGGGTTTCTGAAACATTCGGGATAACCCGTTTACATGCGTGAGCAGAGAGAGTTACCAATCCCGATGTAAACGGCGACGCACGGTTAGCGTCTGGACGTACGGACAACAAGACGCAATATGCGTCATTTCCAATTCTTCTTCCTGTATCCAAAGACAACAACAACAACAGCAGCAGCAGGCGGATAATGAATAGTTTGGGGCAGATAGCGATAGTCTTTGTTTGCGCTTTGGCGCTGGTACTGATCCACCAGCAGCACTTGACACTACTGTGCCTCTATACTGCACGCGGGGTTTTTTTATGCGCCGTCTCTAAAGACCAAGATTCCTTGCGAATAGAACATGCGCAGAACACACATTTTGATGGGGATATGCCGAAACGCGTTTACAAGACCAAATATTCGGGTTAGAAAAAGGGTACCCCAGGTATAATATCCCGGTTTTTAAAAACCGGAATATGAGCATATCCGGGTTTTTGCCGGTTTTTACATGGCCGTGCGCGACCGGGTTATTGCTAATATCCCGGTTTTTAATGGGTTATTGGCTACATGTAAACGCAGTCATTGACTCACATAGTGTTTTTCCCATACTATGGAAGTCAACGGAGACCAGCAATTGAAGGTGAACTATTCCTTTAATAACTCATTTTAATTACTGCTTTATTATTGCAAGTGCCTTGGTTCCGGAAGTATTTTTTTCCCAATGAATTTTTCCGTAGGGATTTTTTAAAAAAGAGTTACAAACTATGAACCAAACCAACCAGCTACGAGGAGAATCACAACTTCAATTTGACGCAAAAAAGTATTTGAAAATCAGACAAGACTGTGAATTTAACAGTTTCAGTGAGGGGAAAACACAAAATCCCATGAATCATGATGCAAATGACATTGAAATCCGTGGTGAAAGTCTATTTGACTGCCCAGTGCTACTTTAATCACAGTCATTATTTGCCTTGGATACTTTCGCCATGGTAGATGAGAATGACTGCTCAGGACAAAATGATCCTGTTTTTGATGGTTTGTAATACTGTGTTGCTTTGCACTGTGGCCAGACTGAAAGAGGAACAGAGAAATGCATTTAATTTTCATTGTACTGTTTGTGTTTGCATGATTTTCTTATTTTGCATTTCAGATATGCCAGCCTATATTTTTGCTGTGCTGTGCAGGATCAGGAAAATGAGTTGATAACCCTGGAAATCATCCACAGATACGTGGAGCTGCTGGACAAATATTTTGGCAGTGTACGTTTTATGTCAGCATTAGCTTTTTAACCTCAAGAAAAATTGCAACTCTTTCACCATTTACTCTTCTTTCATTGTTCCAAACCTGTATGACAATGACTCCAAAAAGTAAAAAAATAAAATAAAACCACCATAAAGTAGTGCTGCATGATAAATCATTATAACAATTTCTTCTTCTCTCTATTTGTTTTTTTTTTTTTTACTTATAATTGTCTGTGATATTTGCCAACTGGCTACTTATACTGAAACATTTCATTTTAATATGGCACTTGCTTTATCTAACTGATAACAAGCTTTCACAGACTTTCATGGTAGCAGTTGCCAGATACCAAGAGTTTAAATCCTCCAATCAGAGCTTCTTCATAAATTGATACATTTTCTTCCCAGTGGTTTACTTAATATCCCCAACCTGGCAACCAGGCAAACATGATCTCTCTATTCTACATTACAGAAAAAACGTTGAAAACACTGTCAAATCTAAGTTGGAGTTTAGCCATCCTTATTAAAATATTAAGCTACAAAAAAAGTGTAATGCAGCCAGTCTGTTTTCTTTCATATGGTCATTTGTTCTCTTTGCTGTGACTTAATCTGCGAGCAAATCATGCGAGTGCAATGATTCAGATGAAATGTAAAAAAAAAGAATGACAATAGCCATTATTAATAATTGTGATTTATATTTAGTTATTAACCGTTTATTGTGATTATTGTATTAACCAGTGGCAATATGTTGCTATATTTAAACCACAATCACTCATTGTGAAACTCCAGGTGTGTGAACTGGACATTATCTTCAACTTTGAGAAAGCCTATTACATTCTGGATGAGTTCATACTGGGTGGTGAAGCCCAGGAGACCTCGAAGAAGAACGTGCTGAAGGCCATAGAGCAAGCTGACATGCTGCAGGAGGTGAGGAACACACATACTGTCTGAGTTTTTAGAATGTGAAATGAAATAGTAAATTATTTTGTTTTTGAACTATTTTTCTCTGATTCTCGCCTCTAGGAAGCCGAGGCACCACGTAGTGTTCTGGAGGAGATTGGACTGACATAAATGATGAGAACTCATCCAACCCAAACACTTACACTCATCTCCCTTTCTTTTTTTCTGTGGGCATTTTCTCTACACTTGTATTTTAGGTTAGTTTGCAGGCAAAAGGAGTGTTTGAAATGATCAGCACTTCCTGCATAAAGTTAGATACTGACGTTTGGATTTCTACTGCCAAACATCAGAGCGAATCCAGCACGTTGAAGTGGTCGCCTTAGTTATGCAAATTTCCCATGGTGCTTGGTTGTTTGGATCAGTACATGTGTAGCAAAGTTTAATGTTAATGTCCCCACACTTCTCTTTAGATTTTAAGCATTACCTCTCACCTTCAGCTGCCTTAAAACACTCCTTTCCAGCTCACAATGTTTGCCAGTATCTTATGCAACTCTCAGTAGATCCAAGTCAATGGGTTGTCACTGCTCAAGACCAAGACTTGCTGAAGTGTTACAGACCAAACACTCTTATTAAAAGGGGGGAAATAGCTTATGTATCATCAACATTCAGAATTTTGGGCCTAAATTCATATATTGTATTAATTAAGGCACAAGTAAACATCAGTATTAGTCAATTCTTGACCAGAATCACTGTAAACACTTAATTAGTTAAGGCATATCAGGCATTTGCCAGCTAAACGTTTTATTTCCAATGCCAAAGAATCTTCACCATCCTCATGCCTTTTTTTCCTTAAAAGCATATTTGTATGCTTTCGTATTGGACTTTGATTTTCTGCCTTTCTCTTGAATATGTCCTTTGAAGTTTCATCAAAACAAAAGAATAAAAGTCAGATATTGCAATATGATGTGTAAATCTTTGATGAGCTTTTACTAATGACAATATAATTTGGTATGTATACTCATCATGAGATGGAAATTAACCCCTTAGTGCATCTTAAAGTGATAGTTCACCCAAAAATCAAGTTCTATTTGTTCCAAACCCCTATGCGTTTCTTTTTTCTGGTTAACACAAAAAAAAATTAAGAAAGCTAGTAACCAAACAGTTCCTAGTTCCCATAGACTTCCATAGTATTTTTTTCTTACTATGGAAGTTAATGGGGATCAACAATTGTTTGGTTACCAGCATTATAGAGAATATCTGCTTTCATGTTCAACAGAAGAAAGAAACTCAACTTGAGTTTTCATTTTTGAAAAGGTTAATTACCTTATTGTGAACAATTAATGAATGCAAACATTGAATGTACTTTTTGAGCTCATACTTTTTAATAAAAATGTCATAATTGGAACGTCAGATGTCTTTCTGGTGACATATGCAAGACTTCTCCAATGATTTGTGAAATTCACAACTGATGGACAGAATCAGTCCACACTGTACGTTTTTTTTCTTTATCAATAATCTGTTTCACTCTGATGAACGTCGCAACATGGAAGTAAATATCTGCTGCTACTTACGTTATGTCGCAGCATTAACGCTCACCCACATAATGTCTTCGAGCATCTCAGTGAAAAAGAAGAAAATATCATTTCTATAATCAACGCTTTTCACAAGGTTTTAGAAAACACTAGATTTAATTAAAAATGTACAGGCAATGTATTCATAGGCAACATCGGGAACCTAGGCATTTTGTCATGCAAGCTAAAATAACAACAGCTGCTTTCTGACAACAGAAACAGTTTATGTATATTTATGTATCTATCCAGACTGTGTGGTGCTATCAGATTTGGTAGCATCTATCACACAATCAGTGTCCTCTTCTGGATGACAACCCTCCAAATTTGTAGTCTCTGCTGTATCCTCTGGTGATCCTGTGCTGGATGCCACCACTGCTGTACATTCATCAGCAGGAGTTTGTGATTTAGACGGCATCTCATCACACTCCTCATTCCGGGAGTCTTCATCAGACTCTGAGCTTGAGCTGCGTGATTTACTCTTCTTTCGTTTGCGTTTCTTTTTGCCCTTTTTCTTCTTCTTGCTTTTTTTAGAGTGCTTGTGGTGATGTGCATCCATTCGATCGGAGTTGTCAGGGCTTTGGCTTTCCTTCCTATGACTCCTCCTTTTCACAGATCCGTTTTTGGACACCTGTTCTGGGCTGTTTGATTTTGATATCTGGCTTCTCACGTCTGCTGATGTACATTCGCCTTGCTTCAACCTCTCTCTGCTGTGGGATCGGCTCCTGCTCCTTCTGGATTGCTCTCTCTGAGACGCTGATCTTCTTGTCATTGATTGCTGTGATTTCCTTCTCTCTCTGCTTCTGCTACGACTCCGCTTTTCACAGTTTCGACTCCGCCTCTCTCGGCTACGACTCCGCCTTCCCCTGTAACTGTACCGCTCACGGCTGTGGCTCCTTCGATCTGTCCTCCTACGCTGGGATGAGTGCACAGGACTATTTCCACGCTGGGACCACATTCCATCTCTACTGCCCAAATGGCGACTAGAAAAGCCTCCAGTGCGATCAGGGGACATATGAAGATCACGGTCTGCCTCCCAGAATTCATTGTCTGGGTTCCTGAACACATGGAGGAAGTTGCAGTGTTTCCCCTTTGGACATTTACGTCTGTCGAAAAGACCTGAGAACGTAAGAAAAATAATATAACTATATAAGACATACATAAAGAAAGGTCAAGAATAGTGATCAAATGAAGAAACTTCTATTTAAAGATTGAGAAAAATAGTTTTTTATTTAGACTGACTATTTTGTTTTTCTTACCACATATGGCTGTTTTCCATCTAGTTACTGGGGAGAATTCACATTGCAGTTGTCTTCCAGCATACCAGCGGCCATTAAACATCATGAACGCTTCTCTACATTGCTCCTCTCTGCAGGCATATAAACAGACATATCAAAATAAAATACTTCTCCTCTGCAGCATTGTGTCTAATATAATAAGACTGGACTTACGTGTCATACTGAACGTAAACGTTCCCTCTCAAGTGAGGTTCAAAGTTGCAGCTCACCTATTAAAATATGGGAAAATAATGATGATTGATTAATTTTTTGTTTATTTATGAATTTGATTTCGGCATGCAATTAGAAACTATTTCACATCTATTGATTTAATATAACCTTAATTTATTTAAATCATTTAATGTTTTAAAAAAAATTATCAAAAAATTAATTTTAAACCAGTGTTATTTTAGTACCATTAAATGCTATTATTTTGAGTCCGTTCTTTTAATTTAATTGTAGTTTCAGTAATTGTTTTTTGTCTATGTCTATATAGTTATTATAAAATTTTATTTAAGTTTTAATTTGAGTTATTTTACACCAATCTTTACAACAACATTTTTATTTCAAGTAAACTTTTTTCGGATGGTTTTAATTTAAGTTTCAGTTTAAGTTGGCTATAATAACAATGATTTAAACATTGCATTCTATTTAAATGTGTCGTTTCCATTATGTTGATGATTTTTAGGTCTTTCATTTAAATGACCTTGAACTGCAGCACCCTCCCTGCGTTCTTGAACTCTGGCAGAGCGTCTTCATAGAAATCCAGGAACTGCTGGTGCATTTCCTCCTCGCTGTACTCAAGACTGGCATCAGTGTCGTAGTCATCCCGTCTGCTCTGCTCCATCCCGAATGTCACAAACATCCCCCTCACCATCAGAGTGGTGCTGGATGCTGGGTGCTCATGCTTTCGGGAGCACCTGTTAAAAAAAAAATATATCATTAAAAACAAAAACCTGACCATAACTGTAATTTTGACCGTCAGAACCCTGTGACAAACTCCTTGGAAACAGCAGCTTAATAAATACGTACCGGTCTCCAAACCTACAAGCACCCGTTTTAAGGAAGAAGGGGCAGTTTGCCTTGTCCTTTTCAGTTCCAAAATCCTTTGGGGCATCAGGGTTTTTCCAAGGACCACCATTTTCCAGCTAATTGCACCAAAATAATGGAGACTTTTTAGGATTTCATTATTATAAAAAACTGCATTTTCCAACTTACATTTGACATGGAAAGCAAGATGTTACCTGACTCTCTGCTTGATCCAGCATTTTCTGTACAGCTTCCTATAAATGGTGCAAACATACACAGTATGGCGGGTGAAATTCTGTGGTGTGCAAGCACATGTCTGTCAGAATTAGTTAAGACAATCTGTCAGATAATTTGTACAGTATCGACTGAAGTTATCTGTATTTTGTATGTGCTTATGCATGGTTAAATGAAAATGTAGTTATAAAAAAGCATGTCTAATTAATTGAGAGCACAAACATACAATTTAACAATAACTAAAATTAGTAAAATGTTAATATTTTAATACCTAATATTACAATAACATGAAATGTTGTATTATTTATTAATTTCTATGTTTTCTGCTTTATTAATATTAATGCTTAAATATTCCTGTATTTGTGATTTCATACAAATTTATTAAAAAAACTGGCAATCAAGAGAAGGCATAAAACATTAACAAAATGTAATTAATCCCAATTGTTTTTTTTGCCAAATGCTGCACAAGTGGGTTACTATTAAAATAAAATTACATAGAAGAAAAATTAGTGATCTTTTTTTTTTTTTTAAATAAAGTAGTAATAACTAAGAATCCCTGGTTTACAGCACATAATAATGATATTCTCTTCTGTAACATCAATAAGCAACATTATCACTATAACACCCAAGTGACATGAAAAGATACATGTTCTTCACTGGAAGTGGACACTTGCTGCATTCTAAATCATTTTTGTGTATCTTAGTTAAGGAAATAAAGACAATAATATTCTGCTAAACAAACAATATTACACACTATACATATGAAACACAGATTTATGGCACAAGACTGGAAGCCTTTAAAGGCTGATTTGTCTCAGGAAGCATGAGATGTTTAGATGTCTGATGTTGGTATAATGTGTAAGAGCAATAGAGGATATATGTAGACATCTGCATCTTTATCCTCCCAGTGCAGGGATCACCTCTCTCTCTCTCTTCTCCTGTTCCTTCTGCTCCCGCTCCTCTTTTTCTTTCCTTTGCTGCTCCTCCCATTCCTCTCTGATTCTCTTCTGTGGTTACATAAGGACACAAAAGCAGATATTGGAGAATTATATGTATATATTATATGTATATGAGAATGATATGGATTTAATGTTACAGTGACACATGTAACTTTAGATTACTCGCCTCTTCTTCCTCCTTTCTCTTTTGGGCTGCCTCTTCTCTCGCTCTCTTCAGCTCGAATTCTTCCTGTGCAATTCTTTCTCTCTCCAGCCATTCCTGGTGTAATCGCTCACTAGATTACATGTAGATTAACAGTGTAATATATTGGAAGTTTGTCCGAATATTAATCACTATTAACAATAGCTTATACTGAACTACTGACAAACCTCTGATCATCAACCGTCTGTTCTTCCTCATCTTCAGTTTGGTGCTCCTCATTTTTTGAATGATCTAGAGCTGAAAAAGATGCATGAAATATATATATACAAATATATGTACAGACACACACACTTTTATATACATTACATACATTCATGCATGGTATATGCGTGTGTGTGTGTGTATACACACACACACACACACAAACACACACATAAATAACAAAAATTTCGTAAATTCACTTTAACGTTAGATATAATCAAAATATAAATTACCAGCTTCTCTTAATTTGGCAATAGTTTGACGTTTCCTTTTCCTTCGCTCTCGTTTAAGAACAACCCGTCGTTGTTTTTGACTAAAAGAGATTAAATAAAGAGTGATAAATAAACAGTTTAAGTATGCATTTTAATTTTTACAGAGCTCCAGAATAAACCCTTCATACAACACCTGAGCACAACAGAAGCAGTTTCAGACTCATCTATCTGACTCTCAGAGTCACGCGTCTGACACGAGCAACAGTTATCGTCCGTCATTTTAAACCATTATTTACACATTTCGCAAGTAACTCAGACAGCAAAAGCTCTCGATAAAGACAACACATTTCCCAGCAATCATTCCAGACGCGCGCAGAGATGACATCACTTTTATCGTCGTGCTCTGAAAGCGTTAACGCGCATGCTCAGATTCGCACGAGGAAGTCACTCCAGCGAATCGGTTCATTTTGGACGACTCGTTAAAATTAAGCACCCCAATTGTATTGTGAAAACTAGAATAAAGGAAACTTGAATAATAAATCAGTGCAACAGAAAGTTTCATCGTTGTTCCCAGTATTGATGCCTATGACGATGATGATGATAAAAAATGTAGTGTTCTGACTAAGCAGTCATCTATTTATTTTCAAACTAATTGAAAAAAAAACAAAAATACATATAACCTACCCAAACTTGACAGGGTTATATAAAAATGGAAAGGGAAATGGAAAAAATTGAGAAAAAAGCATTGCACATATTTAACAGTTGCGTAGATTTGTATTGCTTTTTAAGTTTAGATATTTTAAAACATGCCTGTGTTTTCATGACAATTTTAAAGTATTCACACATAGACATTTTCCATTCTTGATTTTATGAAAAAAATCACTATATAATAATTACTTTAAGGTAGTAACTGATTACATGTAATCTGTAGTACATAATCAGATTTCAAAAATTAAGTACTTGTAATAAAATTAAATGATTCATAATTTATTGATACTCAAATCTTTCTAATTTTCCTTTCTAAAATAGCTTATGGCTTATATACATTCAGAAAAACGTCCAGTTTTGTGGACATTGAAACAAAGACCAACAATGTTCAGGTGGCTACACAGCATATTATTTAAATAAGTGTTTCAACACTGAATCAACTAGTGATGAACACATTAATGTGTATTTGAGTTATCACTCAGTAGGTTTTTCAACCATCTATTACTATGTCTTCGGAATGCTTTTTTTTCTTTCAGACACATTAAAATGCACACATTCACATTATTTCTTATTTACATGTAATGCAGTAATGCCCAGGGAATATCTTTCAACTAATATATTTATTTGGAGGCCATCATTTGCATAATGTGCATATTCACGGTTCTCTGACGTTGGTTAATGGTCACATGACAAGATGGAAAACAAATAAATTTTTTAGTAAGTGCTTTATTTTGATTGCTTTTGAAATTATTCATTTAAATTTTAATTATTAGCTTTTCATTAAATTCGTTAACCTACTGTAGTTCCTTGATGAGCCCATGTTTGGAAAAACCTAGTTTCACACCTAAACTAGATAATTTTAGATAAATCTTAATTTTTTTTCTGCCATACTCCAATTCTTGTTAAAGGAACACACACTAGACATGCACTTTTTGTGAAAAGTGTGATGTCACTTTAATTGAGAGTCGGCGCCCCTGCTCAAGCTTGCGTCACGTGTTCAGTGAACTGATGAATCGGTTTGACCGAATCATAAAAAGAATCGGTTCAGAACCACGACTCGCTTGGGAATCGGACAGTAAACCCCTGCAAACTGAGCTGTTATTTCTGGCTTTTTGGCTGTAAACCCCATTGTTCATTCAGTGGCTACACCGCAAAAAAGACGCCGAAATGGCAGACAAAGAAGGTAAAGTTTCCACGTAGTGAATAGCGTGCATTATTTTTAGTTTTGTCAGAGTTTGTTAGCTTTAGCCTAAACTGCTAATGGATTTGACCCACATATTGACCCTAAATGTCACAAACTATACGCCATTTTTCCCAAATGCTAACGGTTCACTTAAGTTTAAACTACTGATATTATTTAATAATTTATCAAAGCAGGTTGAACTTTTGTTGTTCTTGTCTTCCCTCCATCATTCAAATGCTGCAGTGTAACTGCTAGATCAAGTAACATTTTAGTTTCTGCTTTATATGACAATACAGCAACCCACAAGGCAGTTATAATTAAATGTGTTCATTTGGATGCGTTTGTCCCGAATTGATCCATCTGTTTTCTTTTCTCAGTGTACGATGATGCAGTGGAGGAGAGAGTCATAAATGAGGAATACAAGATCTGGAAGAAAAACACACCATTCCTGTACGATCTAGTCATGACACATGCACTCGAGTGGCCCAGTCTAACAGTGCAGTGGCTTCCTGATGTCAACAGGTAAACCAGTAAAAAACCATTCCATCTTCTGAACATAACATGACTATAATTGATTGTCTATCCCTGTGTAGGCCTGAGGGAAAGGACTACGTGGTTCATCGGCTGGTGTTGGGCACACACACATCAGATGAGCAGAACCACTTGGTTATCGCCAGTGTTCAGATCCCTAATGATGACGCTCAGTTCGACGCATCCCACTATGACAGTGAGAAAGGAGGTAAGAGCTGATCGGACCCTTAACAGATGACCCTTAATATTCTTGTTCACGCTGAAGTCGTCATATTAAAATTGTAATTTTGTGCGTGTTTCTTCAGCAGGTATGATCAGGACGTCAGTTGATGAAAGAGAGGGAATCATTTCACAAATATGATGCATTTTCAACAATCTCAGACTGTGGACTGGATCTTGTTTTTGTCTGTATTTAGCATTTATAACCCGAGAGGACTGTAAAGGGATAGTTCAGACATGAAAGCAATCCATATGAAAAAAGCAAGCATGTTTGAGCTTCCGCTTTTCCATATTTGATGTGCTTTATATGTGAATAAAAGCCTATATTATATCTGTTCATCATGAAAAACAGCTGTGTCTCTTCAGAAGACTTGGATTAAACAGTTTAATTCATATTAATTCTTTATTAACGTATTGAAGCATCAATGTTTTGTTTAAATGGACTTTCAGTGGAGGTGCTCTGGCTTCATTAAAAAATATCTTAATTTGTGTTTCAAAAAGTCTCATGAAGGTGAGTAAATGATTTGACTTTCGGCTGAACTATCCCTTTAATACCAAATGTAACTGTACATTTTATTTTTTTGTTCAGCTGAATGAGACAAACAGATGAGCTGTAAGTAAAGTTGATGTAACTGGAACAGAGATCAGACGTTGGACATTATTAATGACATTATTAATGTATATAATTTTTCCCAGAGTTTGGAGGGTTTGGATCGGTGAGCGGAAAGATCGAAATTGAAATTAAGATCAACCATGAAGGAGAAGTGAACAGAGCCAGATACATGCCACAAAACCCCTGCATCATCGCCACCAAGACCCCCACTTCAGACGTGCTTGTGTTTGACTACACCAAACACCCATCCAAGCCAGGTCAGTGGGTCTCATTCACTAATGAACTGTCTGGATTATTTACACGCAGAAGATCGTCCCACAAAACAAAATCTGCCTAATTCACAACAGGTGCATACAAACATTAAATAGTTTTTAACCTTGTCCTAATTCCAGTGAATTTGCAATATGAGTTACCGAGTGCATGAGGTCTGCCGTTTGCAAAAAAAACATCTTATAAGGGCTTTCAGCACAACCTGTCCTTTACAGCCGTTCGTCACTCTCAGAAAACACATGACGCTCTCATCTGAAAGATGAAAGACCCTCGAGTAAACCCAGATTATAGAGCTCTGCATGCATTTTTGTACACAGAAACCAAGCTATAACAGAGCTTTTCTAACTCATTCACTGTAAATGATAAAATATTTTAGATTTTATATCATTATATGGCCCCCACAGTATTTGATTTTTATGTACATGCGGTTTTATTCTTTGTACATTTAGGAGGAAAGTTATTGGTGAACAATGATTTGTTCTTGTTGTCTCCATTGCATGGGGATTTTGTGCAAAACTGAATGCTTACACACTCTTAGTGCATGAAACCCAGTGTTTTTCAGTTTCTCCAAAGAAGCCAGGTAAATTATGCAAAGAACAATTATTTTCATAATATATTTGGCTGATGATGCCTTTGATTAATTTGATTCATAAAAATCCAACTTTTGGTGTCGACGTTTTATTTAAAAAGTAAAACGCTATTCTGCTCAGTGTTGTCCTACAAAAAAAATTGCAAACTGAAAGCTATAAAAAAACAATTTAGTGGATGCATGTGGACTGTTCCAAACATGGTGCAAAAAAACCTTGCCTAAAGTAAGAAAGAAAAACAAAAGCTAAATTTTCACTCATCTGTTTATTATTATGCATTTGTACTTGATACGTTTAACGTCCAACAAAATTCTTATTCTGCTGCACTTTGTCGGTGTTGTTCACTAAAGTCTATGAAGTTTAATGGAGACTCGACACGTGTCTGCCAGAGCACCTAACAGGGCAAGCTGCTTTACATAAATATTTACTACTAATTAATACTAGTTTGTTTGAAGCTTAATACGAAACTTATGTTTAGGACAGCTTAGGACCCACAGAAGCTCACTGTCTGGAATTTTTGTTTTGTCCATAGTAATGCATTATTCTCGAGTGTAAAGTGACAGATTTGTTGATCATTATTGATCACTTGTTGCAGCCTTATATTAAACGATGCATGAATACACTCGCTTGGAATAATAAACGTGAGTTGTCTGTTTGCAGACCCCAGTGGAGAATGTAGTCCAGACCTGAGACTGCGGGGGCATCAGAAGGAGGGATACGGTTTGTCCTGGAACCCCAACCTGAGTGGAAACTTGCTCAGTGCATCAGACGACCATGTGAGAGATCTCACATCAACGCAGTGCTAGTTTAGTATCATTGAGACACAGAGCAGTGAACACACACACACTGTGAACACACACCCGGAGCAGTGGGCAGCCATTTTTTATGCTGCGGCGCCCGGGGAGCAGTTGGGGGTTCGATGACTTGCTCAAGGGCACCTAAGTCATGGTATTGAGGGTAGAGAGAGCACTGTACATGCACTCCCCCCACCCACAATTCCTACCGGCCCAAGACTCGAACTCACAACCCTTCGATTGCGAGTCCGATTCTCCAACCATTAGGCCACGACTTCCCCCAAAGTCTGTCCTTCCATCATAAAAAGTGTTCCACATGGCTCCGAGGGGTTAAAAAAAGGCCTTCTGAAGTGAATTGATGCATTAAGAAAAATATCCATAATTAAATCTATCCACTAACTGTCCTACTACGCAGGTTCACAAGAGAGTAAGCATAGTGTAAGCTGCAGTGAGAAAATGATAGTTTTGCTTATGGCAAAGGAAAACGGTCTCCGACATTTTTCTTCATAAAACCTTGTTTTGCACTTCTAACTTGTGACCGGTGTTTTATTTTGCTCTCTCTTGTGACCGGTGTTTTATTTTACTTCGCTCTTCCACACTCTCGTGAACGCACATAGGAAAGTTAGCGGAAGCTAGAGATTACAGTTTATAAAGTTTTAAATATGGATATTTTTTTCTTAGACTTTTTATGATAGATGGATGCACTTTTATTTTGCTTCAAAATCTCGACCATCATTCACTGCCATTATAAAGCTTAGAAGAGCCAGGAATTTTTATATATATTAAGAAAAGAAAGACATATACATCGAGGATGGCTTGAGGGTGAGTAAATCATGGGGTAATTTTTTTTTATTTTTGAGTGAACTATCCCTGATGTTATTGTGAACTATTTATTGTACTAACTGGGTTTAGATCCACAAATGCCTTAAAGGTATATTGACTGTATTGTTACATGTATGTCCTGCAGTAAAATCGGAGAAGAGCAGTCTGCGGAGGATGCAGAGGACGGGCCACCTGAGCTGCTGGTGAGTAAAGAAGGACTTGCTGAAAATATTTAGCTTTTTCAATACTAAAAAATATTCAACCGTTTCAATACTTCAGCAAAAACACATGATAAGACTGCAGCTTTTATGTAAGAGGTTAAATGTTTATGTAACAATGAATGAATATATATATATATATATATATATATATATATATATATATATATATATATATATATATATATATATATATATATATATATATTGATCAATAATTCTTTTTTAAATTTTAATAATAATTTCTGAAAGATGTCTCTTATGCTCACCAAGGTTGCATTTATTTATTCTTTAATGAATAAAAAAAATTAGAAATATCTTTAGTTACAGTATACTGTCACTTTTCAGTTGAGTTGAATGTGTTCTTGCTGAATAAAAAGTATTAATGTCTTACAACAACAACAACAACAAAATGTGTATGTATTATAAATATTAAATATTTGACGTTTAGTTGTAAATCAGCACAATTTAATAAATGGTACTACTGCTCCTGTAGAAACACTCTTTTTTTTTAAATGCTGTATGTAAGTTTTTGATTCTACTAAAGCATAACAATACCATAATATATTTGCAGATATTCAAGAAACATGCCAAGTTAACATACTTGTTTATCTGAAAAACAATGCTACGGTCAGTTATTCTCCTTTGAAAATGTCTTTGGTTTGGTTTGTGAAACCCGCCGACTGGCAGTTTACCCAATTGTATTTCGGCATCCTGGATTGCCAGATGCTGTAAAACACAGCGTATTTAATTTCATTTATTGTCCAGTGCGCTCGTTCCTGTTGGTGTCATTAATCTGGCAACCTGTGTGTGTGCCAAGTCTGAGGAGGGGTCAATATTTTGAATTTGGACTGCAATACCTAGTTCAACCACTCGGTGTCAATCCTACACACAGCACCTTTAAGTATCAACTTTATAACATCCACTCACATATTTTACAACAGCAATAAAAGTATGGATATAATAACAGAATAGAGGAGACTAGGATAATTACTTGGATTTATTTTTTTTTGGCAGTTCATTCATGGTGGGCACACAGCTAAGATCTCAGATTTCTCCTGGAACCCAAATGAACCTTGGGTAATCTGTTCTGTGTCAGAGGACAACATTATGCAAGTATGGCAGATGGTAAGTGCAGCAACACTTTAAAGATTTACTTTCCTTTAGGAATGAAAGTCACTAATGAAGTGGAGTGATTTGTAGTTTTTGATTCAGTTTGATATTGTATTAATGTCATAATCTCCGACTGAACTTATCTTGTGTAGGCTGAGAACATTTACAATGATAAAGAGCCAGACACCCCTGCGTCAGAGCTGGAGGGACAGGTGTCTTAACTGATCTTATTAAAGATCTACAACCCTTCTTACTTCTCAGCTTTTGCTTTGCAGTATTATTCAGTAAAATCTATCCTCTTACTTCCTGCTCAATACATGCCTTCTGTAGACACTTTTCTAAAAGGTTCACCCCTCATCCATTGCGGTAGAGAAGTTTGGCCTCAGATGGTTTGGAAAAAGACTGCACCACTTATTCAATCACTTCTGAGAAGTTACGGCCTGGTGTGGCTTATCACAGTTTTACTTTTCGTGCATAAACCTGATGTCAATTTGCAATAAATCTTTTGTAATAACTTTTAAAATGATTTTGTATTCCTAAATTGTTGATAACGGTCTGTACTTCAGTTGTTGAAAATAAAGTACAGATCAACAGTTAGATTTTTCTGTTTTGTTACTCTTGTCAAAAAGAGCTCATCAAATAGTACTTTTTATTAGTGATGCACCAAAAATGAAAACCCTGGGTCAAAAAAACAAAATTCAGGATGCACTGTCAAAAGCCAAAACCGAATATAAATATTGAATAATCAACACTAAAATATAAACTTTATATGAACTTTAAATAAAAAGCATAAGGCTGTTTTTATGTTAACTTTTTAATAATCAAATTATTTCTACTATTTGTTGTTGAAATAATGAAGACAACGGGTGAAGTAAAAATCGAACAATTTTGTAATGTGATTCATGTATTTTGCAAAATGCTGTACTGGAAAAAAAACATTTAGCTAACAAACGAGTTTGTCATTGAAAGGCTTTTCTGTGTTAAATGTAACGTGACATTGTTTACAAGCTGTTTTACTGACATCTTCCTGTATTTGAAACACTGATTGATTACATTAGACATGAGACATTTCAGTAAGATGTTCGGTTTTCTTCAACATACATTCTGATGATCATTCGTGTTTATTTCATGCTATAACTAGCAGTAAAGAGTAGTGATCGGTTAATGTGCCGCTTGAACTGAGGCGCTACAGCGATCTGCCATGGCACATTAAAGGCAACAAAACTACATTTATTGTTTGTTTGTGCTTTGTGATAAAATTATCAGAATTTTAAACCTGAGACTTTGTTTCACATAAGAAGCAAAGCACAAAACTTATTTTGATTTAAGATTGCATATCAGTAATTAAAAACGAGAAATCCTTATTGTTAATTCAGCACTAGTATGGAAGTAGTTTCCACCACTGAAAAAAGAAAAAAGGTAGTTGTGACTTTTTATCTCACTTTTTTTTTAGTTCTTTTCTCGCAATCCTGACTTTATAACTCACAACTGTGAGTTTCAATCTAAAAAATCTGAGATAAAAAGTCGCAATTACCTTTATTTTTATTTTTTTCAGTGTTGGAAACAGGCTTCCATAGCACTAGTGTCCTTCACACAGTGACATGTTATGTTTGGCTGCACGAAATAGACACAGAGGCAGTCAAAAAATGACTTCAGCCCTCCACTCTTTCTCTGCTCAGAAATCAGGGTACTTATAGTAACACTGTAGGAAGTAAGGTCTCCAAACATTTGTTTTTAGATAAATTTGATTTAATGAATTATCCGTCAATTACTTCTCTATCTGTTAATATCGCTTCTCTTCCATCAAAATTTGTTTGGGGTCCCTTATTTTCTCCCTCATTTGTGTGGGGTCAATTTTTGGAAAGTATTATCAGTCGAAATTGTTCACAGAATATATCCTGTGAAAGACACATTTCAACTGACTTTCAAAAAAAAAAAATATATATATATGTGTGTGTCTGTGTATATATTATGGATTTGCTTTTGTAGAAAAGGTTATATACATTGGGCCGAATTGAGTTACTGAAAGCCAATTTTTTTTTTCACATTTTCAAACAGCCTTTAAAGTTTATTTAGAATCTGTAAAGTTTATAAAAACAATAATTATCAGAAAGAACTGTATTTATGTTAAATGGATTTAACTTACGTTGATGGCCTTTAATTTTAATTTCATCCTTTGTTTTTTACATTTATTATTTCTGTTTATGTGTGCATATGTGAAAAATTGTAAAATGTTGCAAACTTGCTGAATTTTGTTCATCTTCAACATTTGAAGTGGATCGAAACCTTTCATCAAAGTTGTCCTAAAACCAAAATGCGTTCTTCTCTTAGGACAATGATGAACTCTTTTGATCCACTTCAAATGTTGACTAAATACATTTTCAGTTGCTGAAATACCGGTGCATATCTACTTTTTGTATCTGGACATGTGAAGACGCTGTGAAACAAGGTATGACACAGTAAGGAAAATTCTACAAAATTTTTTATTGAAAAGCAAGACAGAACTACAAGAGCGTTGTACAATCAGAGGGGTCACGGGCTGAGCTGGGGGAGAAAGAAAAGGTCTCGAGCGTCTTTCACAGTACGTCTTACCTGAAGAGGTAGATTTCTTGCATAACCTGAGAATCAAACTGGGGCATTGCCAAAAAACAAAACAAACCTTAACCCCAATTACAGATGTATTTGTCAAAATAAATGCTCACAAACCTTAACTTCTGCAGAGATCATAAAATATTTGACAGTGAGGTGAAACCGTTATGAGGAAATCCATGCAAATTAAGGGCGGAGATGTTCTTGAAATGAACATTAACATTGTTATGCAAAATTTGGGGAAGCTGGTGAAGGTCTACCTTTCAATTCTGTCGAGTTTTACACTTTGGCAAGTTTAAACACATTCAGCCCATGTTTCTAATGAACAGCACAGGCTTGTCCTACACTTGTCACTTTGCCATCCATCCATTACAAGACACGATTAATGGGATTAGTTTTACAAAAAGTATGATCATATTCATTGCACGTTGAATGAAAACGCTGGATGTGTTTTGTTTTATTCAGAAGACTGGTTAGCATCAGAGGTTCAGATCAGGACATGAACAGAGCCAGATGTTGTGATGGACCTGAGGTGCGAGTGTTTCTAGACCCAGTGTGGCCATGTTTAGACATGGTAACTTCTACATTCATCACTTCAGTTCTCAACATAGTTTCACATTAGCAGTATTGAGAATGTTTGCAGCTCTTCTGAACATTTTAGCATTGAATTACAGACATTTTATTCATGTTCATTACAAAGTCCAAAAAGGAAAGCGAGAACTCATTCAGCATATTCAGTATCAAACACATCAAGGCCCCTTTCAAAAATATAGAATTTTAGTCCGTTTTGTGTTCAGTTAAAGAGTGAAAATGCGACCTGTACATTTTAGATAAAAACTTTTTTTTTTAAATGGTTGTTTACCTCAAAACTGGAAATTCTGACATGTACTCATGTTGCTCCAAACCTGTATGACAAAGAATTTTTTTTTTGTTGTCCTAACTATGAAAATCAATGGGGTCCGATGTTGTTTTGAACCCCACTAGCTTTCATACAGACAGTAGAAATAGTCTTTATATCTTCTTTTGTGCTCCACAGAAGAAAAAAGACATACAGGTTTGGACCAACATGAGGGTGACAATTTATGATATTTTGGGGTGAACTACCAGAAAAATAATAATAAAATAAAAATAAAAATAAAAAAAAACCACACACACAAACAAATCCAATTAAAACAACAGCTGTCATCAGGAATAATTAACAGCAGCATCAGGACAATGAAACAAATCTCACCCTTTCAGCAAACAATGTGTCCTTATTGAAAAAAATGTAAATTAAGAAATGTAAAAAATCAATAAAAAGAGGGTTTTTTTAAATTGACGTCAGTCAATGATATAATTTTGGTAAAAAGCAGATAAATTTTACAGTTTGATAAGTTCAGTTGCGTAATCCAATGGGTGCCTGGCTTTAGGTGGCTTGGAAATCCCGATCCAACAAAAACAACTACCCTGTCTATTAAATAAAAGGGCTTGCGAAGCTGACATGAACTTTTAACAATATATAAATGCATGTGACACATTTTCCTGCTGGTAAAGATGCTTTCTCTTCGTCTGTCATATAACATAAAAGTCCCTCCCATAGAAAGTTCTTCAACTTCAGTGGTGTGAGACTGTTCGACCCTGTCTTAGTATTTCACATAACTGTTGGAGATGTAGCAGCCTTTTCAAAGTCAAACTAGCCCTTAATCAGATTCCCATATGAAGACCAGTCCCAGGCAGTGAGGAGTCTTGACCTTCTCTTATTTATAAGACATGCATCTTCCTTTAAAGGCGAGGCATCCTTGTCATGGACCAGTCTTGGCTTGGACTCAAAGTGCCAATGAGTAGTTGAGTGTGTTAATGTATCTTCAATGTTATTAATGCCCTGTTTCTCAAGTCTCAAGGTTATCTGGTCATCTAGAGCTGGACTGCCTTGTGGACTAGTTACAGTTATTTTAAAATAGCAATATTTAACACTATTTGCATCCGAAATGATTTATTCAGATTCTAGAGGTCAGAGCGAAGAGCTACATTTTATTAAAGAGAAACGAAAAGCGTGCAAGCACAGCACAGCTGAGCAGAGAAAGGGGGAGAAAAAAGAAAAACATATGAAACAAAGCTGCACGGACGCCGTCCGAGACCACATGACCATTTCCTACGAAAATACATTATTATAGAAAACAGGGAGTAAAAAGTGCTTTCCACCAAAGTATAGAGCAGTTAGCATCTTCACTAATGTCCTGCTTTTTCCTCACTAAATTTTATGATAATTATTAGACAAAAATATATACCTCCACAAAAAAAGAAAGAAAGGAAGGCCAGGCTCAGTCGCCAATGAGTTGTCTGGATGTTGTGGAGCCCACTTCCTCAGGCTGAAGCCTGAGTTTCTCTGTCTCGGGCTCCAAACCCTCCACCTCTCTCTCCATCTCTGGGTTGAGCCCCTGCGGCTGAGGGTCAGGGGGTCCTGTACCTTCTTCCTCAGGATCTTTCGCTGGGCCCTGAAGGTCACAGAGTTTCTGGTTCAGGTCGTTGCGTTCTCTCTGCAGGGCCCTGCAAAGCTTTTCCAGTCTCTCCAGTTTCCCTTGGAGGGCCTTGTAATTCTTGTCTCGCACTGTTTTCTTAGAGACAGGCAAAAAGAGCAACTTGAAAACAGATTCTTTAATATAAAAATGAAAATAAATGTTAATTGATCCAAAGCAACTGGGATTGGGAAGCAATTCCAATTCCGCCTATCAATTCCTGTGTGAGCATCTTTTCTTGTTTTTTCATCTGTGAGGACCCGAATCGGTGATCTGCCAGGACCGTCCTCTCTATTCTAAGCGCTCCAGTGTTCTGCTACACTTGCGATCGTCAGCAAATAACTGCTAGGTATAATATTTGTGATAAGCTAACATGTTGCAAGAGAGGTGTACCCACCAACATGACAAATCACTTTTAATTAAATATCGTTTTAAAAATCGCAAACACGATTCAAACACCAACGTGATCTTTCTTAGATGATAACAATTCAGCTGTTAAGCCTTTGACGTGTGAGTAAATCACCTTCAATCAAATAAAGATTTATCGATTGCGTTGTGCCAGTAGTAGGTGGCGAAAAAGGAGTTGTTGAAAATTAATTTGTCGTTGAATCATTCAAGAGATTCATTCAAAAACACAGATTCTTCTAATAATGAAACAAGTAAATCTTAAGTGAGCCATTGAATAATTCATTCATAAATTACATGTTATTTTTGTAAAAAAAAAAAATAATAATTCATGAATAAAATAAATAAAAATCTCAATTTATTTTTTAGAATTGTGCAGGTCTATTTTGCACACAAACAGTTTTTAATCGAGTCAAATTTTTGTTCAAGGTATTCAGTTGCAACAATGTTTTGCAGAAAAGAGAAATGTTTGATTTCTAAATGTTTGGGGGGAAAAATGTAACCACACTAGAATTGAAACTGGGAATCGATAAGCAGAATCAGATTTGATACACTTCAAATGATAACCAACCCTAAAAGTGACAGTAAAGACATTTAAAATAATCAAAATTAAAATCAAATTTACAAAAGACGTTTATTTGTCACAGAAGATTTATTTCTATATAAATGCTGTTCTTTTGAACTTTACGTTCATCAAGGAAACCTGAAAAAATGTATCATAGCTGCACAACTGTTTTCAACACTGACAATAATAAGAAATGTTTCTTGAGCAGTAAATCAGCATATTCGAGTGATTTCTGAAGGATCATGTGACACTGAAGACTGGAGTAATGATGCTGAAATTTCAGCTATGCATCAAAAGAATTATGTTTTAAAATGGAAAACAGTTATTTTAAATTGTAATAATATTTCTAATGTTTTATAATGTTTTACCTTGGTGAGCATAAGAGATATCTTTCAACAAGATGAACAAAAAACCCTGAAACAGTAGCGTGTATGTACAAAGTCTTGACCCATCTCTTATTTATAAGACTTTGCTGAACTATACATGCTTGCTGAACTTTATTAATGAGGCGTGCTACAGTTTGTAGGCCTAAAACCAGCAAGAGAATCAGCATTTCAGATCCATCAGTTCACGAAGGAGGTTTTTGATTTCTATGGTTAAAATGACTTGTGAATCAGGGTTAATTGCAGTTTAAGTTAACTTTAACTGAAATTAAAACTACAACCATAAAAAACAAAAAACAAAAAAAACCTGAATTTAGAAAATACTGCATGTCTAAAAACACTAGGTCTATTCCTCCTCTCACCTCTTCTGCCATCTGCAGTAGAGTCTGGTTGTTGGTCTCCCATTTGGTCCTCCATAGTGTGGTCTCCTTCTCAAGCTTCTTGATCTTCTTTGTCATCTGATTAACGTCAGAAAACAATAGCGGGTTATTCCGTATGGAACTAACGAGACCATATTCACTGGACTTTGACGGTCTTTCAAACAATCAGGTCTGATCATTTCATTGTTGGAAAGCGTTATATTTGGAATCATGTAAAGGTGAACAACTATATTAAAACCCTTACCTATAAGAATTATATTACTAATAAAAGGATTATGTGACACTGGAGTAATGATGCTAAAAATTCAGCTTTGCATCACAGGAATAAATTGTATTTTAAAATGTATTCAAATAGAAAACCTTTACTTTAATTTGTAATAATATTTCCCAATATTACTACATTTTTGAGCAAGTAAATGCAGCCTTGGTGAGCTTGAGAGACCTCTGTTGACCACTTCCTGCACACTCACTTTCTCCATCTCCTGTCGGAAGGTGGTGAAGACCTCATTGCTCTTGGCGAGGGTGGTCTGAAACTCCTCGAACTTGTCCATGTACAGAGTGAGCTGCTGCTTTAACTGATGCTCCTGCTCCTTCATCAGCTCACATTTATGTCTGGACTCGGTCGCGTTCTTCAGAAGCTGAACAGAGAATACAGATCAGCATCTAGGTGGCATCATCTTCCTGCAGCTCCAGGAGTGTTTAGTCACATGGCATTTACAGCTCAGGTGATTAGCTCAAATCAAGTGCAAGAGATCAAAGAAGCTCTCACACCAGCAAGCAACTTCTACTGTGATAAATGGGAATGCTATTGGATAGGATAGCTTAATTCAAGTACTATAGATCTCCATGGTTGCAGGTGGCAATGCTTCAGTATTAGGATTATGACAAGGATACTCACAAACTCTCTTTCTCTTTGCTGTTTCTCCTCCACCTCTCGCATCAGCTCAGCAGTCCTCTGGAGTTTAGCGTCCACCAGCTGCTGTTGCAGTTCCTTGTGTTTGAACACCTTGTCGATGTGCTGGGTAAAGAGAAATGTTGCATTGACAGTATTCCTCAAAAGAGCAATCGCTTGGAAAACTGCAACATATCCTTATCGACTTTGTTTTTAATTTTTTAATAATATAAGGGCAATTATAACCTGAATGTGTGAGGCTTCCAGTTATTTTAACTGTACAAAAACAGTTTGTTTTGCTGCTTGACCCTGCATACCGAGGTTATTACAGTTAAATAAAACCATAATAAATTTTTTATTACCTGAAATAAAATATATTTTAAAAAATACAGAAATATATACTACAATTTAAAGTAAATGTATTCCTGTGATGCAAAGCTGAATTTTCAGCATCATTACTCCAGTCTAGGGCTGTAGCTATCGAATATTTTAGTAATCGAGTATTCTACCAAAAATTTGCTATTTAAAATACTATTGCTATTTACTATTAAAAATAAAACATGGAAGACATTTTGTGTGATTAAACCTTAAAAAATAATAATACAAAAATTATGTTCGATTTTTTTTTAGTAGTAGGCTATGTACATTCTGCTGAACAACAGTAATACACCTCTGGCAAATACTGGTCTAAAACAGGACTTTTATTTTGACGGGTTGACGTACCTTTACAGCTCTATGTATGTGATGTGACGCAAGTTTTACTCAAATCAAATGGTCAAATGCTCATGAAGTGACTGTCAGAGCAGTTCTGGAGATGTTGTTCATTTGTTCACGTCTCATTTAGTGAGACAGCAGACGCTGAAATCACTGCGAGTGTCACGCACACTTCAGTGTGTTTATAAAGGAAGACGTGC